>NC_134559.1:40275877-40300594 GCF_025594145.1 Primulina tabacum
CGCACCCGACATTGAGTGGGATGTTTATTCTTATATCCCTCGAGTAGTGGAGCGGGCGGCGATGGACAACACGCGGCACTGCTCTCGCCCAATCATAACCATGAAGTTAAGCGTTCTGGCGCGATGGCAGAGGTAGGAAGGGTGACCTCCCTAAAAAGACCTCGTGTCGCGACCGTTTACGTAAATTATAGATAAAACAGTCGAAATAATTGTTTTTAATGAGTTGACCGTCTCCGGAGTAATCTGCGTCATACCCTTCCGCACAGAACCGGCTCACGACAACAAAAATCGATAAATGTTCCCAGAAAATAAAAAAAAAATAAGAAGAAGGAAATAAGAATGTAAAGCTATATTATTCTTCGGATACGATAAAATGGAACCAGAATCGAATTTCGAACTTCCTAAGCGGATTTCTCGAGGAAACGAATCTTAACAGAAGCGGAAATCGCAAATTAGAGGGTCTTAGAGAAGGAATTCGGCTAAAATCTCGTCAGCTCATTGCGTAGTAATGAGTCTCGTCCGTTTGCCCGTTTACAATCAAATTAGCCTACAATTTTGTCCAAATCCGGCAGTGCCCGAGCTACTTTCATTTAACATGTCTTATCTGGTCCCGATCGAGATTCAGATGATTTGAGCCGAAAATCGTCTGTCAACAAGTAATCAAAAATAGAAAAACACGAAAAGGGTGCAACACGAGGACTTCCCAGGGGGTCACCCATCCTAGTACTGCCTTTCGCCCAAGGCACACTTAACTTCGGAGTTCTGATGGGAATCCGGTGCATTAGTGCTGGGATGATCGCACCCGACATTGAGTGGGATGTTATTCTTATATCCCTCGAGTACGTGTGGAGCGGGCGGCGATGGACAACACGCGGCACTGCTCTCGCCCAATCATAACCATGAAGTTAAGCGTTCTGGCGCGATGGCAGAGCTAGGATGCGTGACCTCCCTAGGGAAGATCTCGTATCGCGACCGTTTACGTAAATTATGGATAAAACAGTCGAAATAATTGTTTTTAATGAGTTAACCGTCTCCGGAGTAATCTGCGTCATATCCTTCCGCACAGAACCGCTCACGCAACAACAAATCGATAAATGTTCCCAGAAAATAGAAAAAAAAAATAAGAAGAAGGAAATAACGAATGTAAAGCTATTATTATGCCTGAGATACGATAAAATGGAACCGGAAATCGAATTTCGAACTTCCTAGGCGATTTCTCGAGGAAACGAAAGCTGAACAGAAGCGGTAAATCGCAAATTAGAGTGTCTTAGAGATGGAATTAGGCTAAAATCTCGTCAGCTCATTGCTTGTAATGAGTCTCGTCCGTTTGCCCTTTACAATCAAATTAGCCTACAATTTTGTCCAAATCTGGCAGTGCCCGAGCTACTTTAATTTCACATGTCTTATTTGGTCCCTATTGAGATTCAGTTGATTTGAGCCGAAAATCGTCAGTCAACAAATAATCAAAAATAGAAAAACACGAAAAGGGGTGCAACACGCTTAACTTCGGAGTTCTGATGGGATCCGGTGCATTAGTGCTGGTATGATCGCACCCGACATTTAGTGGGATGTTTATTCTTATATCCCTCGAGTACGTGTGGAGCGGGCGGCGATGGACAACACGCGGCACTGCTCTCGCCCAATCATAACCATGAAGTTAAGCGTTCTGGCGCGATGACAGAGGTAGGATGGGTGACTTCCTTGGGAAGACCTCGTGTCGCGACCGTTTACGTAAATTATGGATAAAACAGTCGAAATAATTGTTTTTAATGAGTTAACCGTCTCCGGAGTAATTTGCGTCATACTCTTCCGCACAGAACCGGCTCACGACAACAAAAATCGATAAATGTTCCCAGAAAATAGAAAAAAAAATAAGAAGAAGGAAATAACGAATGTAAAGCTATTATTATTTCTTTGTATACGATAAAATGGAACCAGAATCGAATTTCGAACTTCCTAAGCGGATTTCTCGAGGAAACGAAAGCTTAACAGAAGCGGTAAATCGCAAATTAGAGGGTCTTAGAGAACGAATTCGGCTAAAATCTCGTCAGCTCATTGCGTAGTAATTAGTCTCGTCCGTTTGCCCGTTTACAATCAAATTAGCCTACAATTTTGTCCAAATTCGGCAGTGCCCGAGCTACTTTCATTTCACATGTCTTATCTGATCTCGATCGAGATTCAGATGATTTGAGCCGAAAATCGTCTGTCAACAAGTAATCAAAAATAGAAAAACACGAAAAGGGGTGCAACACGAGGACTTCCCAGGGGGTCACCCATCCTAGTACTGCGCTTTCGTCCAAGCACGCTTAACTTCGTAGTTCTGATGGGATCCGGTGCATTAGTGCTGGTATGATCGCACCCGACATTGAGTGGGATGTTTATTCTTATATCCCTCGAGTACGTTTGGAGCGGGCGGCGATGGACAACACGCGGCACTGCTCTCGCCCAATCATAACCATGAAGTTAAGCGTTCTGCCGCGATGGCAGAGTTAGGATGGGTGACCTCCCTGGGAAGACCTCGTGTCTCGACCGTTTACGTAAATTATGGATAAAACAGTCGAAATAATTGTTTTTAATGAGTTAACCGTCTCCGGAGTAATCTGCGTCATACCCTTCCGCACAGAACCGGCTCACGACAACAAAAATCGATAAATGTTCCCAGAAAATAGAAAAAAAAATAAGAAGAAGGAAATAACGAATGTAAAGCTATTATTATGCCTGAGATACGATAAAATGGAACCGGAATCGAATTTCGAACTTCCTAGGCGGATTTCTCGAGGAAACGAAAGCTGAACAGAAGCGGTAAATCGCAAATTAGAGTGTCTTAGAGATGGAATTAGGCTAAAATCTCGTCAGCTCATTGCGTAGTAATGAGTCTCGTCCGTTTGCCCGTTTACAATCAAATTAGCCTACAATTTTGTCCAAATCTGGCAGTGCCCGAGCTACTTTAATTTCACATGTCTTATCTGGTCCCTATTGAGATTCAGTTGATTTGAGCCGAAAATCGTCAGTCAACAAGTAATCAAAAATAGAAAAACACGAAAAGGGGTGCAACACGCTTAACTTCGGAGTTCTGATGGGATCCGGTGCATTAGTGCTGGTATGATCGCACCCGACATTGAGTGGGATGTTTATTCTTATATCCCTCGAGTACGTGTGGAGCGGGCGGCGATGGACAACACGCGGCACTTCTCTCGCCCAATCATAACCATGAAGTTAAGCGTTCTGGCGCGATGACAGAGGTAGGATGGGTGACCTCCTTGGGAAGACCTCGTGTCGCGACCGTTTACGTAAATTATGGATAAAACAGTCGAAATAATTGTTTTTAATGAGTTAACCGTCTCCGGAGTAATCTGCGTCATACTCTTCCGCACAGAACCGGCTCACGACAACAAAAATCGATAAATGTTCCCAGAAAATAGATTAAAAATAAGAAGGAAATAACGAATGTAAAGCAATTATTATGCCTGGGATACGATAAAATGGAACCGGAATCGAATTTCGAACTTCCTAAGCGGATTTCTCGAGAAAACGAAAGCTTAACAGAAGCGGTAAATCGCAAATTAGAGGGTCTTAGAGAAGGAATTCGGCTAAAATGTCGTCAGCTCATTGCGTAGTAATTAGTCTCGTCCGTTTGCCCGTTTACAATCAAATTAGCCTACAATTTTGTCCAAATCCGGCAGTGCCCGAGCTACTTTCATTTCACATGTCTTATCTGGTCTCGATCGAGATTCAGATGATTTGAGCCGAAAATCGTCTGTCAACAAGTAATCAAAAATAGAAAAACACGAAAATGGGTGCAACACGAGGACTTCCCATGGGGTCACCCATCCTAGTACTGCGCTTTCGTCCAAGCACGCTTAACTTCGTAGTTCTGATGGGATCCGGTGCATTAGTGCTGGTATGATCGCACCCGACATTGAGTGGGATGTTTATTCTTATATCCCTCGAGTACGTGTGGAGCGGGCGGCGATGGACAACACGCGGCACTGCTCTCGCCCAATCATAACCATGAAGTTAAGCGTTCTGGCGCGATGGCAGAGCTAGGATGCGTGACCTCCCTGGGAAGATCTCGTATCGCGACCGTTTACGTAAATTATGGATAAAACAGTCGAAATAATTGTTTTTAATGAGTTAACCGTCTCCGGAGTAATCTGCGTCATACCCTTCCGCACAGAACCGGCTCACGACAACAAAAATCGATAAATGTTCCCAGAAAATAGAAAAAAAATAAGAAGAAGGAAATAACGAATGTAAAGCAATTATTATGTTTGGGATACGATAAAATGGAACCGGAATCGAATTTCGAACTTCCTAAGCGGATTTCTCGAGAAAACGAAAGCTTAACAGAAGCGGTAAATCGCAAATTAGAGGGTCTTAGAGAAGGAATTCGGCTAAAATCTCGTCAGCTCATTGCGTAGTAATTAGTCTCGTCCGTTTGCCCGTTTACAATCAAATTAGCCTACAATTTTGTCCAAATCCGGCAGTGCCCGAGCTACTTTCATTTCACATGTCTTATCTGGTCTCGATCGAGATTCAGATGATTTGAGCCGAAAATCGTCTGTCAACAAGTAATCAAAAATAGAAAAACACGAAAAGGGGTGCAACACGAGGACTTCCCAGGGGGTCACCTATCCTAGTACTGCGCTTTCGTCCAAGCACGCTTAACTTCGTAGTTCTGATGGGATCCGGTGCATTAGTGCTGGTATGATCGCACCCGACATTGAGTGGGATGTTTATTCTTATATCCCTCGAGTACGTTTGGAGCGGGCGGCGATGGAAAACACGCGGCACTGCTCTCGCCCAATCATAACCATGAAGTTAAGCGTTCTGCCGCGATGGAAGAGTTAGGATGGGTGACCTCCCTGGGAAGACCTCGTGTCTCGACCGTTTACGTAAATTATGGATAAAACAGTCGAAATAATTGTTTTTAATGAGTTAACCGTCTCCGGAGTAATCTGCGTCATACCCTTCCGCACAGAACCGGCTCACGACAACAAAAATCGATAAATGTTCCCAGAAAATAGAAAAAAAAATAAGAAGAAGGAAATAATGAATGTAAAGCTATTATTATGCCTGAGATACGATAAAATGGAACCGGAATCGAATTTCGAACTTCCTAGGCGGATTTCTCGAGGAAACGAAAGCTGAACAGAAGCGGTAAATCGCAAATTAGAGTGTCTTAGAGATGGAATTAGGCTAAAATCTCGTCCGTTTGCCCGTTTACAATCAAATTAGCCTACAATTTTGTCCAAATCGGGCAGTGCCCGAGCTACTTTAATTTCACATGTCTTATCTGGTCCCTATTGAGATTCAGTTGATTTGAGCCGAAAATCGTCATTCAACAAGTAATCAAAAATATAAAAACACGAAAAGGGGTGCAACACGCTTAACTTCGGAGTTCTGATGGGATCCGGTGCATTAGTGCTGGTATGATGGCACCCGACATTGAGTGGGATGTTTATTCTTATATCCCTCGAGTACGTGTGGAGCGGGCGGCGATGGACAACACGCGGCACTGCTCTCGCCCAATCATAACCATGAAGTTAAGCGTTCTGGCGCGATGACAGAGGTAGGATGGGTGACCTCCTTGGGAAGACCTCGTGTCGCGACCGTTTACGTAAATTATGGATAAAACAGTCGAAATAATTGTTTTTAATGAGTTAACCGTCTCCGGAGTAATCTGCGTCATACTCTTCCGCACAGAACCGGCTCACGACAACAAAAATCGATAAATGTTCCCAGAAAATAGATTAAAAATAAGAAGAAGGAAATAACGAATGTAAAACAATTATTATGCCTGGGATACGATAAAATGGAACCGGAATCGAATTTTGAACTTCCTAAGCTGATTTCTCGAGGAAACGAAAGCTTAACAGAAGCGGTAAATCGCAAATTAGAGGGTCTTAGAGAAGGAATTCGGCTAAAATCTCGTCAGGTCATTGCGGAGAATGAATCTCGTCTGTTTGCCCGTTTTTACAATCAAATGAGCTTACAATTTTGTCCAAATCCGGCAGTGCCCGAGCTACTTTCATTTCACATGTCTTATCTGGTCCGATCGAGATTCAGATGATTTGAGCCGAAAATCGTCTGTCAACAAGTAATCAAAAATAGAAAAACACGAAAATGGGTGCAACACGAGAACTTCCCAGGGGGTCACCCATCCTAGTACTACTCTCGCCCAAGCACGCTTAACTTCGGAGTTCTGATGGGATCCGGTGCATTAGTGCTGGTATGATGGCACCCGACATTGAGTGGGATGTTTATTCTTATATCCCTCGAGTACGTGTGGAGCGGGCGACGATGGACAACACGCGGCACTGCTCTCGCCCAATCATAACCATGAAGTTAAGCATTCTGGAGCGATGACAGAGGTAGGATGGGTGACCTCCTTGGGAAGACCTGGTGTCGCGACCGTTTACGTAAATTATGGATAAAACAGTCGAAATAATTGTTTTTAATGAGTTAACCGTCTCCGGAGTAATCTGCGTCATACTCTTCCGCACAGAACCGGCTCACGACAACAAAAATCGATAAATGTTCCCAGAAAATAGATTAAAAATAAGAAGAAGGAAATAACGAATGTAAAGCAATTATTATGCCTGGGATACGATAAAATGGAACCGGAATCGATTTTCGAACTTCCTAAGCGGATTTCTCGAGGAAACGAAAGCTTAACAGAAGCTGTAAGTCGCAAATTAGAAGGTCTTAGAGAAGGAATTCGGCTAAAATCTCGCCAGCTCATTGCGTAGCAATGAGTCACGTCCGTTTGCCCGTTTACAATCAAATTAGCCTACAATTTTGTCCAGATCCGGCAGTGCCCGAGCTACTTTCATTTCAAATGTCTTATCTGGTCCCGATCGAGATTCAGATGATTTGAGCCGAAAATCGTCTGTCAACAAGTAATCAAAAATAGAAAAACACGAAAAGGGGTGCAACACAAGGACTTCCCCAGAGTTCTGATGGGATACGGTGCATTAGTGCTGGTATGATCGCACCCGACATTGAGTGGGATGTTTATTCTTATATCCCTCGAGTATGTGTGGAGCGGGCGGCGATTGACAACACGCGGCCCTGCTCTCCCCCAATCATAACCATGAAGTTAAGCGTTCTGGCGCGATGGCAGAGCTAGGATGGGTGACCTTTCTGGGTAGACCTCGTGTCGCGACCGTTTACGTAAATTATGGATAAAACAGTCGAAATAATTGTTTTTAATGAGTTAGCCGTCTCCGGAGTAATCTGCGTCATACCCTTCCGCACAGAACCGGCTCACGACAACAAAAATCGATAAATGTTCCCAGAAAATAGAAAAAAAATAAGAAGAAGGAAATAACGAATGTAAAGCTATTATTATGCCTGGGATACGATAAAATGGAACCGGAATCGAATTTCGAACTTCCTAAGTGGATTTCTCGAAGAAACGAAAGTTTAGCAAGAGCGGTAAATCGCAAATTAGAGGGTCTTAGAGAACGAATTCGGCTAAAATCTCGTCAGCTCATTGCGTAGTAATGAGTCTCGTCCGTTTGCCCGTTTACAATCAAATTAGCCTACAATTTTGTCCAAATCCGGCAGTGCCCGAGCTACTTTCATTTCACCTGTCTTATCTGGTCCCGATCAAGATTCAGATGATTTGAGCCGAAACTCGTCTGTCAACAAATAATCAGAAATAGAAAAACACGAATAGGGGTGCAACACGAGGACTTCCGAGGGGGTCACCCATCCTACTACTACTCTCGCCCAAGCACGCTTAACTTCGTAGTTCTGATGGGATCCGGTGCATTAGTGCTGGTATGATCACACCCGACATTGAGTGGGATGTTTATTCTTATATCCCTCGAGTACGTGTAGAGCGGGCAGCGATGGACAACACGCGGCACTGCTCTCGCCCAATCATAACCATGAAGTTAAGCGTTCTGGCTCGATGGCAGAGGTAGGATGGGTGACCTCCCTGGGAAGACCTCGTGTCGCTACCGTTTACGTAAATTATAGATAAAACAATCGAAATAATTGTTTTTAATGAGTTGACCGTCTCCGGAGTAATCTGCGTCATTCCCTTCCGCACAGAACCGGCTCACGACAACAAAAATCGATAAATGTTCCCAGAAAATAAAAAAAAATAAGAAGAAGGAAATAACGAATGTAAAGCTATTATTATTCTTACGATACGATAAAATGGAACAAGAATCGAATTTCGAACTTCCTAAGCGGATTTCTCGAGGAAACGAAAGCTTAACAGAAGCGGTAAATCTCAAATTAGAGGGTCTTAGAGAAGGAATTCGGCTAAAATCTCGTCAGCTCATTGCGTAGTAATGAGTCTCGTCCGTTTGCCCGTTTACAATCAAATTAGCCTACAATTTTGTCCAAATCCGGCAGTGCCCGAGCTACTTTCATTTCACATGTCTTATCTGGTCCCGATCGAGATTCAGATGATTTGAGCCGAAAATCGTCTGTCAACAAGTAATCAAAAATAGAAAAACACGAAAAGGGGTGCAACCCGAGGACTTCCCAGGGGGGCACCCATCCTAGTAATGCTCCTCGCCCAAGCACGCTTAACTTCGGAGTTCTGATGTGATCCGATGCATTAGTGCTGGTATGATCGCACCCGTCATTGAGTGGGATGTTTATTCTTATATCCCTCGAGTACGGGTGGAGCAAGCGGCGATGGACAACCTGCGGCACTGTTCTCGCCCAATCAGAACCATGAAGTTAAGCGTTCTGGCGCGATGGCAGAGCTAGGATGGGTGACCTCCCTGGGAAGACCTCGTTTCGCGACCGTTTACGTAAATTATGGATAAAACAGTCGAAATAATTGTTTTTAAAAAGTTAACCATCTCCGGAGTAATCTGCGTCATACCCTTCCGCACAGAACCGGCTCACGACAACAAAAATCGATAAATGTTCCCACAAAATAGAAAAAAAAATTAGAAGAAGGAAATAACGAATGTAAAGCAATTATTATGTTTGGAATACGATAAAATGGAACCGGAATCGAATTTCAAACTTTCTAAGCGGATTTATCGAGGAAATGAAAGCTTAACAGAAGCGGTAATCGCAAATTAGAGGGTCTTAGAGAAGGAATTCGGCTAAAATCTCGTCAGCTCATTGCGTAGTAATGAGTCTCGTTTGTTTGCCCGTTTACAATCAAATTAGCCTACAATTTTGTCCAAATCCGGCATTGCCCGAGCTACTTTCATTTCACATGTCTTATCTGGTCCCGATCGAGATTCAGATGATTTGAGCCGAAAATCGTCTGTCAACAAGTAATCAAAAATAGAAAAACACGAAAAGGGGTGCAACACGAGGACTTCCCAGGGGGTCACCCATCTTAGTACTGCGCTTTCGCCCAAGCACGCTTAACTTCGGAGTTCTGATGGGATCCGGTGCATTAGTGCTGGTATGATCGCACCGGACATTGAGTGGGATGTCTATTCTTATATCCCTCGAGTACGTGTGGAGCGGGCGGCATTGGACAACACGCGGCACTACTCCCGCCCAATCATAACCATGAAGTTAAGCGTTCTGGCGCGATGGCAGAGCTAGGATGGGTGACCTCCTTGGGAAGACCTCGTGTCGCGACCGTTTACGTAAATTATGGATAAAACAGTCGAAATTATTGTTTTTAATGAGTTCACCGTCTCCGGAGTAATCTGCGTCATAACCTTCCACACAGAACCGGCTCACGACAACAAAAATGAATAAATGTTCCCAGAAAATAGAAAAAAAAAATAAGAAGGAAATAACGAATGTAAAGCTATTATTATGCTTAGGATACGATAAAATGGAACCGGAATCGAATTTCGAACTTTCTAAGCGGATTTCTCGAGGAAACGAAAGCTTAACAGAAGCGGTAAATCGCAAATTAGAGGGTCTTAGAGAAGGAATTCGGATAAAATCTCGTCAGCTCATTGCGTAGTAATGAGTCTCCTCCGTTTGCCCGTTTACAATCATATTAGCCTACAATTTTGTTCAAATCCGGCAGTGCCCGAGCTACTTTCATTTAACATGTCTTATGTGGTCCCGATCGAGATTCAGATGATTTGAGCCGAAAATCGTCTGTCAACAAGTAATCAAAAATAGAAAAACACGAAAAGGGGTGCAACACGAGGACTTCCCAGGGGGTCACCCATCCTAGTACTGCGCTTTCGCCCAAGCACGCTTAACTTCGGAGTTCTGATGGGATCCGGTGCATTGGTGCTGGTATGATCGCACCCGACATTGAGTGGGATGTTTATTCTTATATCCCTCGAGTACGTGTGGAGCGGACGGCGATGGACAACACGCGGCTCTGCTCTCGCCCAATCATAACCATGAAGTTAAGCGTTCTGGCGCGATGGCTGAGCTAGGATGGGTGACCTCCCTGGGAAGACCTCGTATAGCGACCGTTTATGTAAATTATGGATAAAACAGTCGAAATAATTGTTTTTCATGAGTTAACCGTCTCCGGAGTAATCTGCTTCATACCCTTCCGCACAGAACCGGCTCACGACAACAAAAATCGATAAATGTTCCCAGAAAATAGAAAAAAAATAAGAAGAAGGAAATAACGAATGTAAAGCTATTATTATGCCTCGGATACGATAAAATGGAACCGGAATCGAATTTCGAACTTCCTAAGCGGATTTCTCGAGAAAACGAAAGCTTAACAGAAGCGGTAAATCGCAAATTAGAGGGTCATAGAGAAGGAATTCGGCTAAAATCTCGTCAGCTCATTGCGTAGTAATGAGTCTCGTCCGTTTGCCCGTTCACAATCAAATTAGCCTACAATTTTGTCCAAATCCGGCAGTGGCCGAGCTACTTTCATTTCACATGTCTTATCTGGTCCCGATCGAGATTCAGATGATTTGAGCCGAAAATCGTCTGTCAAAAAGTAATCAAAAATAGAAAAACACGAAAAGTGGTGCAACACGAGGACTTCCGAGGGGGTCACCCATCCTAGTACTGCTCTCGCCCCAAGCACGCTTAACTTCGGAGTTCTGATGGGATCCGGTACATTAGTGCTGGTATGATCGCACCCGACATTGAGTGGGATGTTTATCCTTATATCCCTCGAGTACGTGTGGAGCGGGCGGCGATGGACAACACGCGGCACTGCTCTCGCCCAATCATAACCATGAAGTTAAGCGTTCTGGCGCGATGGCAGAGCTAGGATGGGTGACCTCCCTGGGAAGACCTCGTGTCGCGACCGTTTACGTAAATTATGGATAAAACAGTCGAAATAATTGTTTTTAATGAGTTCACCGTCTCCGGAGTAATCTGCGTCATACCCTTCCGCACAGAACCGGCTCACAACAACAAAAATCGATAAATGTTCCAAGAAAATAAAAATAAAATAAGAAGAAAGAAATAACGAATGTAAAGCTATTATTATTCTTAGGATACGATAAAATGGAACCAGAATCGAATTTCGAACTTCCTAAGCGGATTTCTCGAGGAAACGAAAGCTTAACAGAAGCGGTAAATTGCAAATTAGAGGGTCTTAGAGAAGGAATTCGGATAAAATCTCGTCAGCTCATTGCGTAGTAATGAGTCTCGTCCGTTTGCCCGTTTACAATCAAATTAGCCTACAATTTTGTCCAAATCCGGCAGTGCCCGAGCTACTTTCATTTCACATGTTTTATCTGGTCCCGATTGAGATTCAGATGATTTGAGCCGAAAATCGTCTGTCAACAAGTAATCAAAAATAGAAAAACACGAAAAGGGGTGCAACACGAGGACTCCCCAGGGGGTCACCCATCCTAGTACTGCGCTTTCGCCCAAGCACGCTTAACTTCGGAGTTCTGATGGGATCCGGTGCATTAGTGCTGGTATGATCGCACCCGACATTGAGTGGGATATTTATTCTTATATCCCTCGAGTACGTGTGGAGCATGCGGCGATGGACAACACGCGGCACTGCTCTCGCCCAATCATAACCATGAAGTTAAGCGTTCTGGCGCGATGGCAGAGCTAGGATGGGTGACCTCCCTGGGAAGACCTCGTGTCGCGACCGTTTACGTAAATTATGGATAAAACAGTCGAAATAATTTTTTTTAATGAGTTCTCCGTCTCCAGAGTAATCTGCGTCATATCCTTCCGCACAAAACCGGCTCACGACAACAAAAATCGATAAATGTTCCCAGAAAATAGAAAATAAAATAAGAAGAAGGAAATAACGAATATAAAGCTGTTATTATGCCTGGGATACGATAAAATGGAACCGGAATCGAATTTCGAACTTCCTAAGCGGATTTCTCGAGGAAACGAAAGCTTAATAGAAGCGGTAAATCGCAAATTAAAGGGTCTTAGAGAAGAAATTCGGATAAAATCTCGTCAGCTCATTGCGTAGTAATGAGTCTCGTCCGTTTGCCCGTTTACAATCAAATTAGCCTACAATTTTGTCCAAATCCGGCAGTGCCCGAGCTACTTTCATTTCACAAGTCTTATCTGGTCCCGAACGAGATTCAGATTATTTGAGCCGAAAATCGTCTGTCAACAAGTAATCAAAAATAGAAAAACACGACAAGGGGTGCAACACAAGGACTTCTATGAATGTAAAGCTATTATTATTTCTGGGATACGATAAAATGGATCCGGAATCGAATTTCGAACTTCCTAAACGGATTTCTCGAGGAAATGGAACTTTAACAGAAGCGTTAAATCGCAAATTAGAGGATCTTAGAGAAGAAATTTAGCTAAAATCTCGCGAGCACTTTGCGGAGTAATGAGTCTCGTCCGTTTGCCCGTTTACAATAAAATTAGCCTACAATTTTGTCCAAATCAGGCAGTACCCGAGCTACGCTGATTTCACATGTCTTATTTGGTCCCGATCGAGATTCAGATGATTTGAGCAGAAAATCGTCCGTCAACAAGTAATCAAAAATAGAAAAACACGAAAAGGGGTGAAACACGAGGACTTCCCAGGTGGTCACCGATCCTAGTACTGCGCTTTCGCCCAAGCACGCTTAACTTCGGAGTTCTGATGGGATCCGGTGCATTAGTGCTGGTATGATCGCACCCGACATTGAGTGGGATGTTTATTCTTATATCCCTCGAGTACGTGTGGAGCGGGCGGCGATGGACAACACGCGGCACTGCTCTCGCCCAATCATAACCATGAAGTTAAGCGTTCTGGCGCGATGGCAGAGCTAGGATGGGTGACCTCCCTGGGAAGACCTCGTCTCGCGACCGTTTACGTAAATTATGGATAAATCAGTCGAAATAATTGTTTTTAATGAGTTAATCGTCTCCGGGGTAATCTGCGTCATACCCTTCCGCACAGAACCGGCTCACGACAAGAAAAATCGATAAATGTTCCCAGAAAATAGAAAAAAAATAAGAAGAAGGAAATAACGAATGTAAAGCTATTATTATGCCTCGGATACGATAAAATGGAACCGGAATCGAATTTCGAACTTCCTAAGCGGATTTCTCGAGAAAACGAAAGCTTAACAGAAGCGGTAAATCGCAAATTAGAGGGTCTTAAAGAAGGAATTCGGCTAAAATCTCGTCAGCTCATTGCGTAGTAATGAGTCTCGTCCGTTTGCCCGTTTACAATCAAATTAACCTACAATTTTGTCCAAATCCGGCAGTGCCCGAGCTACTTTCATTTCACATGTCTTATCTGGTCCCGATCGAGATTCAGATGATTTGAGCCGAAACTCGTCTGTCAACAAGTAATCAGAAATAGAAAAAAACGAAAAGGGGTGCAACACGAGGACTTCCCAGGAGGTCACCCATCCTAGTACTGCGCTTTCGCCCAAGCACGCTTAACTTCGGAGTTCTGATGGGATCCGGTGCATTAGTGCTGGTATGATCGCACCTGACATTGAGTGGGATGTTTATTCTTATATCCCTCGAGTACGTGTGGAGCGGACGGCGATGGACAATACGCGGCTCTGCTCTCGCCCAATCATAACCATGAAGTTAAGCGTTCTGGCGCGATGGCTGAGCTAGGATGGGTGACCTCCCTGGGAAGACCTCGTATTGCGACCGTTTATGTAAATTATGGATAAAACAGTCGAAATAATTGTTTTTCATGAGTTAACCGTCTCCGGAGTAATCTGCGTCATACCCTTCCGCACAGAACCGGCTCACGACAACAAAAATCGATAAATGTTCCCAGAAAATAGAAAAAAAATAAGAAGAAGGAAATAACGAATGTAAAGCTATTATTATGCCTCGGATACGATAAAATGGAACCGGAATCGAATTTCGAACTTCTTAAGCGGATTTCTCGAGAAAACGAAAGCTTAACAGAAGCGGTAAATCGCAAATTAGAGGGTCTTAGAGAAGGAATTCGTCTAAAATCTCGTCAGCTCATTGCGTAGTAATGAGTCTCGTCCGTTTGCCCGTTCACAATCAAATTAGCCTACAATTTTGTCCAAATCCGACAGTGGCCGAGCTACTTTCATTTCACATGTCTTATCTGGTCCCGATCGAGATTCAGATGATTTGAGCCGAAAATCGTCTGTCAACAAGTAATCAAAAATAGAAAAACACGAAAAGTGGTGCAACACGAGGACTTCTCAGGGGGTCACCCATCCTAGTACTGCTCTCGCCCCAAGCACGCTTAACTTCGATGTTCTGATGGGATCCGGTACATTAGTGCTGGTATGATCGCACCCGACATTGAGTGGGATGTTTATCCTTATATCCCTCGAGTACGTGTGGAGCGGGCGGCGATTGACAACACGCGGCACTGCTCTCGCCCAATCATAACCATGAAGTTAAGCGTTCTGGCGCGATGGCAGAGCTAGGATGGGTGACCTCCCTGCGAAGACCTCGTGTCGCGACCGTTTACGTAAATTATGGATAAAACAGTCGAAATAATTGTTTTTAATGAGTTCACCATCTCCGGAGTAATCTGCGTCATACCCTTCCGCAAAGAACCGGCTCACAACAACAAAAATCGATAAATGTTCCAAGAAAATAAAAATAAAATAAGAAGAAAGAAATAACGAATGTAAAGCTATTATTATTCTTAAGATACGATAAAATGGAACCAGAATCGAATTTCGAACTTCCTAAGCGGATTTCTCGAGGAAACGAAAGCTTAACAGAAGCGGTAAATTGCAAATTAGAGGGTCTTAGAGAAGGAATTCGGATAAAATCTCGTCAGCGCATTGCGTAGTAATGAGTCTCGTCCGTTTGCCCGTTTACAATCAAATTAGCCTACAATTTTGTCCAAATCCGGCAGTGCCCGAGCTACTTTCATTTCACATGTTTTATCTGGTCCCGATTGAGATTCAGATGATTTGAGCCGAAAATCGTCTGTCAACAAGTAATCAAAAATAGAAAAACACGAAAAGGGGTGCAACACGAGGACTCCCCAGGGGGTCACCCATCCTAGTACTGCGCTTTCGCCCAAGCACGCTTAACTTCGGAGTTCTGATGGGATCCGGTGCATTAGTGCTGGTATGATCGCACACGACATTGAGTGGGATGTTTATTCTTATATCCCTCGAGTACGTGTGGAGCGGGCGGCGATGGACAACACGCGGCACTGCTCTCGCCCAATCATAACCATGAAGTTAAGCGTTCTGGCGCGATGGCAGAGGTAGGATGGGTGACCTCCCTGGGAAGACCTCGTGTCGCGACCGTTTACGTAAATTATGGATAAAACAGTCGAAATAATTTTTTTTAATGAGTTCACCGTCTCCAGAGTAATCTGCGTCATACCCTGCCGCACAAAACCGGCTCACGACAACAAAAATCGATAAATGTTCCCAGAAAATAGAAAATAAAATAAGAAGAAGGAAATAACGAATGTAAAACTGTTATTATGCCTGGGATACGATAAAATGGAACCGGAATCGAATTTCGAACTTCCTAAGCGGATTTCTCGAGAAAACGAAAGCTTAACAGAAGCGGTAAATCGCAATTAGAGGGTCTTAAAGAAGGAATTCGGCTAAAATCTCGTCAGCTCATTGCGTAGTAATGAGTCTCGTCCGTTTGCCCGTTTACAATCAAATTAGCCTACAATTTTGTCCAAATCCGGCAGTGCCCGAGCTACTTTCATTTCACATGTCTTATCTGGTCTCGATCGAGATTCAGATGATTTGAGCCGAAACTCGTCTGTCAACAAGTAATCAAAAATAGAAAAACACGAAAAGGGGTGCAACACAAGGACTTCTATGAATGTAAAGCTATTATTATTTCTGGGATACGATAAAATGGATCCGGAATCGAATTTCGAACTTCCTAAACGGATTTCTCGAGGAAATGGAACATTAACAGAAGCGGTAAATCGCAAATTAGAGGGTCTTAGAGAAGAAATTTAGCTAAAATCTCGCGAGCACTTTGCGGAGTAATGAGTCTCGTCCGTTTGCCCGTTTACAATAAAATTAGCCTACAATTTTGTCCAAATCAGGCAGTACCCGAGCTACGCTGATTTCACATGTCTTATTTGGTCCCGATAGAGATTCAGATGATTTTAGCAGAAAATCGTCCGTCAACAAGTAATCAAAAATAGAAAAACACGAAAAGGGGTGAAACACGAGGACTTCCCAGGTGGTCACCGATCCTAGTACTGCGCTTTCGCCCAAGCACGCTTAACTTCGGAGTTCTGATGGGATCCGGTGCATTAGTGCTGGTATGATCGCACCCGACATTGAGTTGGATGTTTATTCTTATATCCCTCGAGTACGTGTGGAGCGGGCGGCGATGGACAACACGCGGCACTGCTCTCGCCCAATCATAACCATGAAGTTAAGCGTTCTGGCGCGATGGCAGAGCTAGGATGGGTGACCTCCCTGGGAAGACCTCGTCTCGCGACCGTTTACGTAAATTATGGATAAATCAGTCGAAATAATTGTTTTTAATGAGTTAATCGTCTCCGGGGTAATCTGCGTCATACCCTTCCGCACAGAACCGGCTCACGACAACAAAAATCGATAAATGTTCCCAGAAAATGGAAAAAAAATAAGAAGAAGGAAATAACGAATGTAAAGCTATTATTATGCCTCGGATACGATAAAATGGAACCGGAATCGAATTTCGAACTTCCTAAGCGGATTTCTCGAGAAAACGAAAGCTTAACAGAAGCGGTAAATCGCAATTAGAGGGTCTTAAAGAAGGAATTCGGCTAAAATCTCGTCAGCTCATTGCGTAGTAATGAGTCTCGTCCGTTTGCCCGTTTACAATCAAATTAGCCTACAATTTTGTCCAAATCCGGCAGTGCCCGAGCTACTTTCATTTCACATGTCTTATCTGGTCTCGATCGAGATTCAGATGATTTGAGCCGAAACTCGTCTGTCAACAAGTAATCAGAAATAGAAAAAAACGAAAAGGGGTGCAACACGAGGATTTCCCAGGGGGTCACCCATCCTAGTACTGCACTTTCGCCCAAGCACGCTTAACTTCGGAGTTCTGATGGGATCCGGTGCATTAGTGCTGGTATGATCGCACCTGACATTGAGTGGGATGTTTATTCTTATATCCCTCGAGTACGTGTGGAACGGGCGGTGATGGACAACACGCGGCACTGCTCTCGCCCAATCATAACCATGAAGTTTAGCGTTCTGACGCGATGACAGAGCTAGGATGGGTGATCTCCCTGGGAAGACCTCGTGTCGCGACCGTTTACGTAAAATATGGATAAAATAGTCGAAATAATTGTTTTTAATGAGTTCACCGTCTTCGGAGTAATCTGCGTCATACCCTTCCGCACAGAACCGGCTCACGACAACAAAAATCGATAAATGTTCCCAGAAAATAAAAAAAAAATAAGAAGAAGAAAATAACGAATGTAAAGCTATTATTATTCTTAGGATACGATAAAATGGAACCAGAATCGAATTTCGAACTTCCTAAGCGGATTTCTCGAGGAAACGAAATCTTAACAGAAGCGGTAAATGGCAAATTTGAGGGTCTTAGAGAAGGAATTCGGCTAAAATCTCGTCAGCTCATTGCGTAGTAATGAGTCTCGTCCGTTTGCCCGTTTACAATCAAATTAGCCTACAATTTTGTCCAAATCCGGCAGTGCCCGAGCTACTTTCATTTCACATGTCTTATTTGGTCCCGATCGAGATTCAGTTGATTTGAGCCGAAAATCGTCTGTCAACAAGTAATCAAAAATAGAAAAACACGAAAAAGGGTGCAACACGAGGACTTCCGAGGGGGTCACCCATCCTACTACTACTCTCGCCCAAGCACGCTTAACTTCGGAGTTTTGATGGGATCCGGTAGATTAGTGCTGGTATGATCGCACCCGACATTGAGTGGGATGTTTATCCTTATATCCCTCGAGTACGTGTGGAGCAGGCGGCGATGGACAACACGCGGCACTGCTCTCGCCCAATCATAACCATGAAGTTAAACGTTCTGACGCGATGGCAGAGCTAGGATGGGACCTCCCTGGGAAGACCTCGTGTCGCGACCATTTACGTAAATTATGGATAAAACAGTCGAAATAATTTTTTTTAATGAGTTCACCGTCTCCGGAGTAATCTGCGTCATACCCTTCCGCACAGAACCGGCTCACGACAACAAAAATCGATAAATGTTTCCAGAAAATAAAAAAAAATAAGAAGAATGAAATAACGAATGTAAAGCTATTATTATTCTTAGGATACGATAAAATGGAACCAGAATCGAATTTCGAACTTCCTAAGCGGATTTCTCGAGGAAACGAAAACTTAACAGAAGCGGTAAATGGCAAATTTGAGGGTCTTAGAGAAGGAATTCGGCTAAAATCTCGTCAGCTCATTGCGTAGTAATGAGTCTCGTCCGTTTGCCCGTTTACAATAAAATTAGCCTACAATTTTGTCCAAATCCGGCAGTGCCCAAGCTACTTTCATTTCACATGTCTTATCTGGTCCCGATCGAGATTCAGTTGATTTGAGCCGAAAATCGTCAGTCAACAAGTAATCAAAAATAGAAAAACACGAGGACTTCCGAGGGGGTCACCCATCCTACTACTACTCTCGCCCAAGCACGCTTAACTTCGGAGTTCTGATGGGATCCGGTACATTAGTGCTGGTATGATCGCACCCGACATTGAGTGGGATGTTTATCCTTATATCCCTCGAGTACGTGTGGAGCGGGCGGCGATGGACAACACGCGGCACTGCTCTCGCCCAATCATAACCATGAAGTTAAGCGTTCTGGCGCGATGGCAGAGGTAGGATGGGTGACCTCCTTGGGAAGACTTCATGTCGCGACAGTTTACGTAAATTATGGATAAAACAGTCGAAATATTTGTTTTTAATGAGTTAACCGTCTCCTGAGTAATCTGCGTCATACCCTTCCGCACAGAACCGGCTCACGACAACAAAAATCGATAAATGTTCCTCGAAAATAGAAAAAAAAATAAGAAGAAGGAAATAACGAATGTAAAGCAATTATTATGCCTGGGATACGATAAAATGGAACCGGAATCGAATTTCGAACTTCCTAAGCGGATTTCTCGAGAAAACGAAAGCTTAACAGAAGCGGTTAATCGCAAATTAGAGGGTCTTAGAGAAGGAATTCGGCTAAAATCTCGTCAGCTCATTGCGTAGTAATGAGTCTCGTCCATTTGCCTATTTACAATCAAAATAGCCTACAATTTTGTCCAAATCCGGCAGTGCCCGAGCTACTTTCATTTAACATGTCTTATCTGGTCCCGATCGAGATTCAGATTATTTGAGCCGAAACTCGTCTGTCAACAAGTAATCAGAAATAGAAAAACACGAAAAGGGGTGCAACACGAGGACTTCCTAGGGGGTCACCCATCCTAGTACTGCTCTCGCCCAAGCACGCTTAACTTCGGAGTTTTGATGGGATCCGGTGCATTAGTGCTGGTCTGATCGCACCAGACATTGAGTGGGATGTTTATTCTTATATCCCTCGAGTACGTGTGGAGCGGGCGGCGATGGACAACACGCGGCACTGCTCTCGCCCAATCATAACCATGAAGTTAAGCGTTCTGGCGCGATGGCAGAGGTAGGATGGGTGACCTCCTTGGGAAGACCTCGTGCGCGACCGTTTACGTAAATTATGGATAAAACAGTCGAAATAATTGTTTTTAATGAGTTAACCGTCTCCGGTGTAATCTGCGTCATACCCTTCCGCACAGAACCGGCTCACGACAACAAAAATCGATAAATGTTCCCAGAAAATAAAAAAAAAATAAGAAGAAGGAAATAACGAATGTAAAGCTATTATTATTCTTGGGATACGATAAAATGTAACAAGAATCGAATTTCGAACTTCCTAAGCGGATTTCTCGAGGAAACGAAAGCTTAACAGAAGCGGTAAATCGCAAATTAGAGGGTCTTAGAGAAGGAATTCAGCTAAAATCTCGTCAGCTCATTGCGTAGTAATGAGTCTCGTTCGTTTGCCCGTTTACAATCAAATTAGCCTACAATTTTGTCCAAATCCGGCAGTGCTTGAGCTGCGGTTATTTCACATGTCTTCTCTAGTCCTTATCGAGAGTCAGATGATTTGTGCCGAAAATCGTCTGTCAACAAGTAATCAAAAATTGAAAAACACGAAAAGGGATGCAACACGATTACTTCCCAGGGGGTCATCCATCAAAGTACTGCTCTCGCCCATGGCACGCTTAACTTCGGAGTTCTTATGGGATCCGGTGTATAATGCTGGTATGATCGCACCCGAAATTGAGTGGGATGTTTATCTTATATCCCTCGAGTACGTGTGGAGCGGGGGCGGCGATAGACAACACGCGGCACTGCTCTCCGCCCAATCATAACCAAGAAGTTAAGCGTTCTAGCGCGATGGCATAGCTAGGATGGTGACCTCCCTGGGAAGACCACGTATCGCGACCGTTTACTTAAATTATGGATAAAACAGTCGAAATAATTGTTTTAATGAGTTAACCGTCTCCGGAGTAATCTGCGTCATACCCTTCCGCACAGAACCGGCTCACGACAACAAAAATCGATAAATGTTCCCAGAAAATAAAAAAAAAATAGAAGAATGAAAATAAACGAATGTAAGCTATTATTATTCTTAGGATACGATAAATGGAACCAGAATCGAATTTCGAACTTCCTAAGCGGATTCTCGAAGGGAAACGAAAGCTTAACAGAAGCGGTAAAATCGCAAATTAGAGGGTCTTAGAGAAGGAATTCGGCTAAAATCTCGTCAGCTCATTGCGTAATAATGAGTCTCGTCCGTTTGCCCGTTTACAATCAAATTAGCCTAGAATTTTGTCCAAATCCGGCAGTGCCCGAGCTACTTTCATTTCCACTGTCTTATCTGGCCCCGATCGAGATTCAGATTATTTGATGCCGAAACTCGTCTGTGAACAAGTAATCAGAAATAGAAAAACACGAAAAGGGGTGCAACACGAGGACTTCCCAGGGGGTCACTTATCCTAGTACTGCTCTCGCCCAAGCACGCTTAACTTCGGAGTTCTGATGGGATCCGGTGCATTAGTGCTGGTATGATCGCACCGACTGAGTGGGATGTTTATTCTTATATCCCTCGAGTACGTGTGGAGCGGGCGGCGATGGACAACACGCGGCACTGCTCTCGCCCAATCATAACCATGAAGTTAAGCGTTCTGGCGCGATGGCAGGTAGGATGGGTGACCTCCCTGGGAAGACCTCGTGTCGCGACCGTTTACGTAAATTATGGATAAAACAGTCGAAATAATTGTTTTTAATGAGTTAACCGTCTCCGGAGTAATCTGCGTCATACCCTTCCGCACAGAACCGGCTCACGACAACAAAAATCGATAAATGTTCCCAGAAAATAGAAAAAAAAATAAGAAGAAGGAAATAACGAATGTAAAGCTATTATTCTGGGATACGATAAAATGGAACCGGAATCGAATTTCGAACTTCCTAAGCGGATTTCTCGAGGAAACGAAAGCTTAACAGAAGCGGTAAATCGCAAATTAGAGGGTCTTAGAGAAGGAATTCGGCTAAAATCTCGTCAGCTCATTGCGTAGTAATGAGTCTCGTCCGTTTGCCCGTTTACAATCAAATTAGCCTACAATTTTGTCCAAATCCGGCAGTGCCCGAGCTACTTTCATTTCACATGTCTTATCTGGTCCCGATCGAGATTCAGATGATTTGAGCCGAAAATCGTCTGTCAACAAGTAATCAAAAATAGAAAAACACGAAAAGGGTGCAACACGAGGACTTCCCAGGGGGTCACCCATCCTAGTTGCTCTCGCCCAAGCACGCTTAACTTCGGAGTTCTGATGGGATCCGGTGCATTAGTGCTGGTATGATCGCACCGACATTGAGTGGGATGTTTATTCTTATATCCCTCGAGTACGTGTGGAGCGGGCGGCGATGGACAACACGCGGCACTGCTCTCGCCCAATCATAACCATGAAGTTAAGCGTTCTGGCGCGATGGCAGAGTAGGATGGGTGACCTCCCTGGGAAGACCTCGTGTCGCGACCGTTTACTTAAATTATGGATAAACAGTCGAAATAATTATTTTAATGAGTTAACCGTCTCCGTGTAATCTGCGTCATACCCTCCGCACAGAACCGGCTCACGACAACAAAAATCGATAAATGTTCCCAGAAATAGAAAAAAAATAAGAAGAAGAAATAACGAATGTAAAGCTATTATTATTTTTGGGATACGATAAAATGGAACCAGAATCAATTTCGAACTTCCTACAGCGGATTTCTCGAGGAAACGAAAGCTTAACAAAAGCGGTAAAATCGCAAATTTGAGGGTCTTAGAGAAGGAATCGGCTAAATCTCGTCAGGCTCATTGCGTAGTAATGAGTCTCGTCCGTTTGCCTTTTAACAATCAAAATTAGCCTACAATTTTGTCCAAATCCGGCAGTGCCCGAGCTACTTTCATTTCACATGTCTATCTGGTCCCGATCGAGATTCAGATGATTTGAGCCGAAAATCGTCAACAAGTAATAAAAATAGAAAAACACGAAAAGGGTGCAACACGAGGACTTCCCAGGGGGTCACCCATCCTAGTACTGCTCTCGCCCAAGCACGCTTAACTTCGGAGTTCTGATGGGATCCGGTGCATTAGTGCTGGTATGATCGCACCCGACATTGAGTGGGATGTTTATTCTTATATCCCTCGAGTACGTGTGGAGCGGGCGGCGATGGACAACACGCGGCACTCTCGCCCAATCATAACCATGAAGTTAAGCGTTCTGGCGCGATGGCAGAGCTAGGATGGGTGACCCCCTGGGAAGACCTCGTGTCGCGACCGTTTACGTAAATTATGGATAAAACAGTCGAAATAATTGTTTTTAATGAGTTAACCGTCTCGGAGTAATCTGCGTCATACCCTTCCGCACAGAACCGGCTCACGACAACAAAAATCGATAAATGTTCCCAGAAAATAGAAAAAAAAATAAGAAGAAGGAAATAACGAATGTAAAGCTATTATTATGCCGGATACGATAAAATGGAACCGGAATCGAATTTCGAACTTCCTAAGCGGATTTCTCGAGGAAACGAAAGCTTAACAGAAGCGGTAAATCGCAAATTAGAGGGTCTTAGAGAAGGAATTCGGCTAAAATCTCGTCAGCTCATTGCGTAGTAATGAGTCTCGTCCGTTTGCCCGTTTACAATCAAATTAGCCTACAATTTTGTCCAAATCCGGCAGTGCCCGAGCTACTTTCATTTCACATGTCTTATCTGGTCCGATCGAGATTCAGATGATTTGAGCCGAAAATCGTCTGTCAACAAGTAATCAAAATAGAAAAACACGAAAAGGGTGCAACACGAGGACTTCCCAGGGGGTCACCCATCCTAGTACTGCTCTCGCCCAAGCACGCTTAACTTCGGAGTTCTGATGGGATCCGGTGCATTAGTGCTGGTATGATCGCACCGACATTGAGTGGGATGTTTATTCTTATATCCCTCGAGTACGTGTGGAGCGGGCGGCGATGGACAACACGCGGCACTGCTCTCGCCCAATCATAACCATGAAGTTAAGCGTTCTGGCGCGATGGCAGAGTAGGATGGGTGACCTCCCTGGGAAGACCTCGTGTCGCGACCGTTTACGTAAATTATGGATAAAACAGTCGAAATAATTGTTTTTAATGAGTTAACCGTCTCCGGAGTAATCTGCGTCATACCCTTCCGCACAGAACCGGCTCACGACAACAAAAATCGATAAATGTTCCCAGAAAATAGAAAAAAAAATAAGAAGAAGGAAATAACGAATGTAAAGCTATTATTATCTGGGATACGATAAAATGGAACCGGAATCGAATTTCGAACTTCCTAAGCGGATTTCTCGAGGAAACGAAAGCTTAACAGAAGCGGTAAATCGCAAATTAGGGTCTTAGAGAAGGAATTCGGCTAAAATCTCGTCAGCTCATTGCGTAGTAATGAGTCTCGTCCGTTTGTTTACAATCAAATTAGCCTACAATTTTGTCCAAATCCGGCAGTGCCCGAGCTACTTTCATTTCACATGTCTTATCTGGTCCCGATCGAGATTCAGATGATTTGAGCCGAAAATCGTCTGTCAACAAGTAATCAAAAATAGAAAAAAATGAAAAAGGGTGCAACACGAGGACTTCCCAGGGGGTCACCATCCTAGTACTGCTCTCGCCCAAGCACGCTTAACTTCGGAGTTCTGATGGGATCCGGTGCATTAGTGTTGGTATGATCGCACCCGACATTGAGTGGGATGTTTATTCTTATATCCCTCGAGTACGTGTGGAGCGGGCGGCGATGGACAACACGCGGCACTGCTCTCGCCCAATCATAACCATGAAGTTAAGCGTTCTGGCGCGATGGCAAGAGTAGGATGGGTGACCTCCCTGGGAAGACCTCGTGTCGCGACCGTTT
>NC_134559.1:40300694-40327257 GCF_025594145.1 Primulina tabacum
AAATAAAGAATGTAAAGCTATTATTAGCCTGAGATACGATAAAATGGAACTGGAATCGAATTTCGAACTTCCTAAGCAGATTTCTCGAGGAAACGAAAGCTTAACAGAAGCGGTAAATCGCAAATTAGAGGGTCTTAGAGAAGAAATTCGGCAAAAATCTCGTCAGCTCATTGCGTAGTAATGAGTCTCGTCCGTTGCCCGTTTACAATCAAATTAGCCTACAATTTTGTCCAAATGAAGCAGTGCCCGAGCTACTTTCATTTCACATGTCTTATCTTGTCCCGATCGAGATTCAGAAGATTTGAGTCGAAAATCGTTTGTCAACGAGTAATCAAAAATAGAAAAACAAGAAAAGGGGTGCAACACGAGGACTTCCCAGGGGGTCACCCATCCTAGTACTGCTCTCGCCCAAGCATGCTTAACTTCGGAGTTCTGATGGGATCCGGTGCATTAGTGCTGGTATGATCGCACCCGACATTGAGTGGGATGTTTATTCTTATATCCCTCGAGTACGTGTGGAGGCGGGCCGGCTGATGGACAACACGCGGCGCTGGCATCTCGCCCAAATCTAAACCATGAAGTTAGCGTTCTGGTAAGCAGGGCAGAGGTAGGTAGTAGGTGACCTCCCTGGGAAGACACATCGTGTTCTCGATCCGTTACTTCTAAATTATGGATAAAACATCCGAAAAAAGTTGTTTTTTAATGAGTTAACCGTCTCCGGAGTAAATCTGCTTCATACCCTTCCGCACAGAAACCGGCTCATGATAAAAAAAAATCGATAAAGTGTTCCCAGAAAATAGAAAAAAAAAAATAAGAAGAAGAATAACGAGATGCAAAAGCTATTATTATGCCTGGTATACGATAAAATTGAACCGGAAATCTAATTTCGAACTTCCTAAGCGGATTTCTCGGGAAACGAAAGTTTAACAGAAGCGGTAAATCGCAAATTAATAGGTCTTAGGAGAAGGAAATTCGGCTAAAAATCTCGTCAGCTCATTGCGTATAATAAGTCTCGTCCGTTTGCCCATTTACAATCAAATTAGCCTACAATTTTGTCCAAATCCGGCAGTGCCCGAGCTACTTTCATTTCACATGTCTTATCTGGTCCAAATCGAGATTCAGATGATTTGAGCCGAAAATCGTCTGTCAACAAGTAATCAAAAATAGAAAAACGAAAAGGGTGCAACACGAGGACTTCCCAGGGTCACCCATCCTAGTACTGCTCTCGCCCAAGCACCTTAACTTCGGAGTTCTGATGGGATCCGGTGCATTAGTGCTGGTATGATCGCACCCACATTGAGTGGGATGTTTATTCTTATATCCCTCGAGTACGTGTGGAGCGGGCGGCGATGGACAACACGCGCGCTGCTCTCGCCCAATCATAACCATGAAGTTAAGCGTTCTGGCGCGATGGTAGAGCTAGGATGGGTGACCTCCCTGGGAAGACCTCGTGTCGCAATCGTTTACGTGAATTATGGATAAAACAGTTGAAATAATTGTTTTTTATGAATTAACCGTCTCCGGAGTAATCTGCGTCATACCCTTCCGCACAGAACCGGCTCACGACAACAAAAATCGATAAACGTTCCCAGAAAATAGAAAAAAAAATAAGAAGAAGGAAATAACGAATGTAAAGCTATTATTATGCCTGGCATACGATAAAATTGAACCGGAATCGAATTTCGAACTTCCTAAGCGGATTTCTCGAGGAAACAAAAGCTTAACAGAAGCGTTAAATCGCAAATTAGAGGGTCTTAGAGAAGGAATTCGGCTAAAATCTCGTCAGCTCATTGCGTAAAAATTAGTCTCGTCCGTTTGCCCGTTTACAATCAAATTAGCCCGATCGAGATTCAGATGATTTGAGCCGAAAATCGTCTGTCAACAAGTAATCAAAAATAGAAAAACACGAAAAGGGGTGCAACACGAGGACTTCCCAGGGGGTCACCATCCTAGTACTGCTCTCGCCCAAGCACGCTTAACTTCGGAGTTCTGATGGGATCCGGTGCATTAGTGCTGTATGATCGCACCCGACATTGAGTGGGATTTTATTCTTATATCCCTCGAGTACGTGTGGAGCGGGCGGCGATGGACAACACGCGGCACTGCTCTCGCCCAATCATAACCATGAAGTTAAGCGTTCTGGCGACGATGGCAGAGCTAGGATGGGGTGACCTCCCTGGGAAGACCTCGTGTCGCGACCGTTTACGTAAATTATGGATAAAACAGTCGAAATAATTGTTTTTAATGAGTTAACCGTCTCCGAGTAATCTGCGTCATACCCTTCCTGCACAGAACCGGCTCACGACAACAAAAATCGATAAATGTTCCCAGAAAATAGAAAAAAAAATAAGAAGAAGGAAATAACGAATGTAAAGCTATTATTATGCCTGGGATACAATAAAATGGAACCGGAATCGAATTTCGAACTTCCTAAGCGGATTTCTCGATGGAAACGAAAGCTTAACAGAAGCGTTAAATCGCAAATTAGAGGGTCTTAGAGAAGGAATTCGGCTAAAATCTCGTCAGCTCATTGCGTGGTAATGAGTCTCGTCCGTTTGCCCGTTCACAATCAAATTAGCCTACAATTTTGTCCAAATCCGGCAGTGCCCGAGCTACTTTCATTTCACATGTCTTATCTGCTTCACGACGAAATTCAGATGATTTGAAGCCGAAAATAGTCTTTCAACAAGTAATCAAAAATAGAAAAACACGAAAAGGGGTGCAACACGAGAACTTCCCAGGGGGTCACCCATCCTAGTACTGCTCTAGCCCAAGCACGCTTAACTTCGGAGTTCTGATGGGATACTTACATTAGTGCGTGTATGATCGTACCCGACATTGAGTGGGATGTTTATTCTTATATCCCCCGAGTACGTGTAGAGCGAGCGGCAGGAGGACAACACGCGGCACTGCTCTCGCCCTATCATAACCATGAAGTAAGTTAAGCGTTCTGGCGCGATGGCAGAGGTAGGAAGGGGTGACCTCCCTGGAAGACCTCGTGTCGCGACCTTTACGTAAATTATGATAAAACAGTCGAAATAATTGTTTTAATGAGTTAACCGCCTCCGGAGTAAATCTGCGTCATACCCTTCCGCACAGAACCGGCTAACGACAACAAAAATCGATAAATGTTCCCATAAAATAGAAAAAAAAAATAAAAAGAATGAAATAAAGAATGTAAAGCTATTATATGCCTGAGATACGATAAAATGGAACCGGAAATCGAATTTCGAACTTCCTAAGCGGATTTCTCGAGGAAACGAAAGCTTAACAGAAGCGGTAAATCGCAAATTCGAGGGTTTAGAGAAGGAATTCGGCTAAAATCTCGTCAGCTCATTGCGTATAATGAGTCTTGTCCGTTTGCCCGTTTACAATCAATTAGCCTACAATTTTGTCCAAATCCGGCAGTGCCCGAGCTACTTTCATTTCACATGTCTTATCTGGTCCCGATCGAGATTCAGATGATTTGAGCCGAAAATCGTCTGTCATCAAGTAATAAAAAATAGAAAAACACGAAAAAGGGTGCAACACGAGGACTTCCCAGGGGGTCACCTATCCTAGTACTGCTCTCGCCCAAGAATGCTTAACTTCGGAGTTCTTATGGGATCCGGTGCATTAGTGCTGGTATGATCGCACCCGACATTGAGTGGGATGTTTATTCTTATATCCCTCGAGTACGTGTGGAGCGGGCGGCGATGGACAACACGCGGCACTGCTCTCGCCCAATCATAACCATGAAGTTAAGCATTCTGGCGCAATGGCAAAGGTAGGATGGGTGACCTCCCTGGGAAGACCTCGTGTCGCGACCGTTTACGTAAATTATGGATAAAACAGTCGAAATAATTGTTTTTAATGAGTTAACCGTCTCCGGAGTAATCTGCGTCATACCCTTCCGCACAGAACCGGCTCAGGACAACAAAAATCGATAAATATTCCCATAAAATAGAAAAAAAAAATAAGAAGAAGGAAATAACGAATTTAATGCTATTATAATGCCTGGGATACGATAAAATGGAACCGGAATCGAATTTCGAACTTCCTAAGCGGATTTCTCGAGGAAACGAAAGCTTTAGAGAAGCGGTAAATCGCAAATTAGAGGGTCTTAGAGAAGGAATTCGTCTAAAATCTCGTCAGCTCATTGCGTAGTAATGTGTCTCGTCCGTTTGCCCATTTACAATCAAATTAGCCTACAATTTTGTCCAAATCCGGTAGTGCCCGAGCTACTTTCATTTCACATGTCTTATCTGGTCTCGATCGAGATTCAGATGATTTGAGCCGAAATCTTCTGTCAACAAGTAATCAAAAATAGAAAAACACGAAAAGGGATGCAACACGAGGACTTCCTAGGGGGTCACCCATTCTAGTACTGCTCTCGTCCAAGCACGCTTAACTTCGGAGTTCTGATGGGATCCATGGCTTTAGTGCTGGTATGATCATACCCGACATTGAGTGGGATGTTTATTCTTATATCCCTCGAGTACGTGTGGAGCGGGCGGCGATGGACAACACGCGGCACTGCGCTCGCCTAACAGAACCATGAAGTTAAGCGTTCTGGCACGATGGCAGAGGTAGGATGGGTGACCTCCCTGGGAAGACCTCGTGTCGCGACCGTTTACGTAAATTATGGATAAAACAGTCGAAATAATTGTTTTTAATGAGTTAACCGTCTCCGGAGTAATCTGCGTCATACCCTTCCGCACAGAACCGGCTCACGACAACAAAAATCGATAAACGTTCCCAGAAAATAGAAAAAAAATAAGAAGAAGGAAATAACGAATGTAAAGCTATTATTATGCCTGAGATACGATAAAATGGAACCGGAATCGAATTTCGAACTTCCTAAGCGGATTTCTCGAGGAAACGAAAGCTTAACAGGAGCAGTAAATCGCAAATTAGAGGGTCTTAGAGAAGGAATTCGGCAAAAATCTCGTCATCTCATTGCGTAGTAATGAATCTCGTCCGTTGCCCGTTTACAATCAAATCAGCTTACAATTTTGTCCAAATCCGGCAGTGCCCGAGCTACTTTCATTTCACATGTCTTATCTGGTCCCGATCGAGATTCAGATGATTTGAGCCGAAAATCGTCTGTCAACAAGTAATCAAAAATAGAAAAACACGAAAAGGGGTGCAACACGAGGACTTCCTAGGGGGTCACCAATCCTAGTACTGCTCTCGCCCAAGAATGCTTAAATTCAGAGTTCTGATGGGATCCGGTGCATTAGTGCTAGTATGATCGCAACCGACATTGAGTGGATGTTTATTCTTATATCCCTCGAGTACGTGTGGAGCGGGCGGCGATGGACAACACGCGGCACTGCTCTCACCCAATCATAACCATGAAGTTAAGCGTTCTGGCGTGATGGCAGAGCTAGGATGGGTGACCTCCCTGGGAAGACCTCGTGTCGCGACCGTTTACGGAAATAATGGATAAAACAGTCGAAATAATTGTTTTTAATGAGTTAACCGTCTCCGGAGTAATCTGAGTCATACCCTTCCGCACAGAACCGGCTCAGGACAACAAAAATCGATAAATATTCCCAGAAAATAGAAAAAAAAAATAAGAAGAAGGAAATAACGAATGTAATGCTATTATTATGCCTGGGATACGATAAAATGGAACCGGAATCGAATTTCGAACTTCCTAAGCGGATTTCTCGAGGAAACAAAAGCTTTAGAGAAGCGGTAAATCGCAAATTAGAGGGTCTTAGAGAAGGAATTCGGCTAAAATCTCGTCAGCTCATTGCGTAGTAATGAGTCTCGTCCGTTTGCCCGTTTACAATCAAATTAGCCTACAATTTTGTCCAAATCCGGCAGTGCCCGAGCTACTTTTATTTGACATGTCTTATCTGGTCCCGATCGAGATTCAGATGATTTAAGCCGAAAATCGTCTGTCAACAAGTAATCAAAAATAGAAAAACACGAAAAAGGATGCAACACGAGGACTTCCCAGGGGGTCACCCACCCTAGTACTGCTCTCGCCCAAGCACGCTTAACTTCGGAGTTCTGATGGGATCCGGTGCATTTGTGCTGGTATGATCGCACCAGACATTGAGTGGGATGTTTATTCTTATATCCCTCGAGTACATGTGGAGCGGGCGGCGATGGACAACACGCGGCACTGCTCTCGCCCAATCATAACCATGAAGTTAAGCGTTCTGGCGCGATGGTAGAGCTAGGATGGGTGACCTCCCTGGAAAGACCTCGTGTCGCGATCGTTTACGTGAATTATGGATAAAACAGTTGAAATAATTGTTTTTAATTAATTAACCGTCTCCGGAGTAATCTACGTCATACCCTTCCGCACAGAACCGGCTCACGACAACAAAAATCGATAAACGTTCCCAGAAAATAGAAAAAAAAATAAGAAGAAGGAAATAACGAATGTAAATCTATTATTATGCCTGGGATACGATAAAATGGAACCGGAATCGAATTTCGAACTTCCTAAGCGGATTTCTCGAGGAAACGAAAGCTTAACAGAAGCTGTAAATCGCAAATTAGAGGGTCTTAGAGAAGGAATTCGGCTAAAATCTCGTCAGCTCATTGCGTAGTAATGAATCTCGTCCGTTGCCCGTTTACAATCAAATTAGCCCACAATTTTGTCCAAATCCGGCAGTGCCCGAGCTACTTTAATTTCACATGTCTTATCTGGTCCCGATCGAGATTCAGATGATTTGAGCCGAAAATCGTCTGTCAACAAGTAATCAAAAATAGAAAAACACGAAAAGGGGTGAAACACGAGGACAACCTAGGGGTAAATAACGATGTAAAGCTATTATTATGCCTGGGATACGATAAAATGGAACTGGAATCGAATTTCGAACTTCCTAAGCGGATTTCTCGAGGAAGCGAAAGCTTAACAGAAGCGGTAAATCGCAAATTAGAGGGTCTTAGAGAAGGAATTCGGCTAAAATCTCGTTAGCTCATTGCGTAGTAATGAGTCTCGTCCGTTTGCCCGTTTACAATCAAATTAGCCTACAATTTTGTCCAAATCCGGCAGTGCCCGAGCTACTTTCATTTCACATGTCTTATCTGGTCCCGATCGAGATTCAGATGATTTGAGCCGAAAATCGTCTGTCAACAAGTAATCAAAAATAGAAAAACACGATAAAGGGTGCAACACGAGGACTTTCCAGGGGGTCACCCATCCTAGTACTGCTCTCGCCCAAGCACGCTTAACTTCGGAGTTCTGATGGATCCATGGCATTAGTGCTGGTATGATTGCACCCGACATTGAGTGGGATGTTTATTCTTATATCCCTCGAGTACGTTTGGAGCGGGCGGCGATGGACAACACGCGGCACAGCTCTCGGCCAATCATAACCATGAAGTTAAGCGTTCTGGCGCGATGGGAGAGCTAGGATGGGTGACCTCCCTGGGAAGACCTCGTGTCGCGACCGGTTACGTAAATTATGGATAAAACAGTCGAATTAATTGTTTTTAATGAGTTAACCGTCTCTGGAGTAATCTGCGTCAAACCCATCCGCACAGAACCGGCTCACGACAACAAAAATCGATAAATGTTCCCGGAAAATAGAAAAAAAAAATAATAAGAAGGAAATAACGAATGTAAAGCTATTATTATGCCTGAGATACGATAAAATGGAACCGGAATCGAATTTTGAACTTCCTAAGCGGATTTCTCGAGGAAACGAAAGCTTAACATAAGCGGTAAATCGCAAAATAAAGGGTCTTGGAGAAGGAATTCGGCTAAAATCTCGTCAGCTCATTGCGTAGTAATGAGTCTCGTCCGTTTGCCCGTTTACAATCAAATTAGCCTACAATTTTGTCCAAATCCGGCAGTGCCCGAGCTACTTTCATTTCACATGTCTTATCTTGTCCCGATCGAGATTCAGATGATTTGAGCCGAAAATCGTCTGTCAACAAGTAATCAAAAATAGAAAAACACGAAAAAGGGTGCAACACGAGGACTTCCCAGGGGGTCACTCATCCTAGTACTGCTCTCGCCCAAGCAAGCTTAACTTCGGAGTTCTGATGGAATCCGGTGCATTAGTGCTGGTATGATCGCACCCGACATTGAGTGGGATGTTTATTCTTATATCCCTCGAGTACGTGTGGAGCGGGCGGCGATGGACAACACGCAGCACTGCTCTAGCCCAATCATAACCATGAAGTTAAGCGTTCTGGCGCGATAGCAGAGCTAGGATGGGTGACCTCCCTGGGAAGACCTCGTGTCGCGACCGGTTACGTAAATTATGGATAAAACAGTCGAAATAATTGTTTTTAATGAGTTAACCGCCTCCGGAGTAATCTGCGTCATACCCTTCCACACAGAACCGGCTCACGACAACAAAAATCGATAAACGTTCCCAGAAAATAGAAAAAAAATAAGAAGAAGGAAATAACGAATGTAAAGCTATTATTATGCCTGGGATACGATAAAATGGAATCGGAATCGAATTTCGAACTTCCTAAGCGGATTTCTCGAGGAAACGAAAGCTTAACAGAAGCGGTAAATCGCAAATTAGAGGGTCTTAGAGAAGTAATTCGGCTAAAATCTCGTCAGCTCATTGCGTTGTAATAAATCTCGTCCGTTGCCCGTTTACAATCAAATTAGCCCACAATTTTGTCCAAATCCGGCAGTGCCCGAGCTACTTTCATTTCACATGTCTTATCTTGTCCCGATCGAGATTCAGATGATTTGAGCCGAAAATCGTCTGTCAACAAGTAATCAAAAATAGAAAAACACGAAAAGGGGTGAAACACGAGGACAACCTAGGGGTAAATAACGATGTAAAGCTATTATTATGCCTGGGATACGATAAAATGGAACTGGAATCGAATTTCGAACTTCCTAAGCGGATTTCTCGAGGAAGCGAAAGCTTAACAGAAGCGGTAAATCGTAAATTAGAGGGTCTTACAGAAGGAATTCGGCTAGAATCTCGTCAGCTCATTGCGTAGTAATGAGTCTCGTCCGTTTGCCCGTTTACAATAAAATTAGCTTACAATTTTGTCCAAATCCGGCAGTGCCCGAGCTACTTTCATTTCACATGTCTTATCTGGTCCCGATCGAGATTCAGATGATTTGAACCGAAAATCGTTTGTCAACAAGTAATCAAAAATATAAAAACACGAAAAAGGGTGCAACACGAGGACTCTCCAGGGGGTCACCCATCCTAGTACTGCTCTCGCCCAAGCACGCTTAACTTCGGAGTTCTGTTGGGATCCGGTGCATTAGTGCTGGTATGATCGCACCCGACATTGAGTGGGATGTTTATTCTTATATCCCTCGAGTACGTGTGGAGCGGGCGGCGATGGACAACACGCGGCACTGCTCTCGCCCAATCATAACCATGACGTTAAGCGTTCTGGTGCGATGGTAGAGCTAGGATGGGTGACCTCCCTGGGAAGACCTCATGTCGCGATCGTTTACGTAAATTATGGATAAAACAGTCGAAATAATTGTTTTTAATGAGTTAACCGCCTCCGGAGTAATCTGCGTCATACCCTTCCGCACAGAACCGGCTCACGACAACAAAAATCGATAAACGTTCCCAGAAAATAGAAAAAAAATAAGAAGAAGGAAATAACGAATGTAAAGCTATTATTATGCCTGGGATACGATAAAATGGAATCGGAATCGAATTTCGAACTTCCTAAGCGGATTTATTGAGGAAACGAAAGCTTAACAGAAGCGGTAAATCGCAAATTAGAGGGTCTTAGAGAAGTAATTCGGCTAAAATCTCGTCAGCTCATTGCGTTGTAATAAATCTCGTCCGTTGCCCGTTTACAATCAAATTAGCCCACAATTTTGTCCAAATCCGGCAGTGCCCGAGCTACTTTCATTTCACATGTCTTATCTTGTCCCGATCGAGATTCAGATGATTTGAGCCGAAAATCGTCTGTCAACAAGTAATCAAAAATAGAAAAACACGAAAAGGGGTGAAACACGAGGACAACCTAGGGGTAAATAACGATGTAAAGCTATTATTATGCCTGAGATACGATAAAATGGAACTGGAATCGAATTTCGAACTTCCTAAGCGGATTTCTCGAGGAAGCGAAAGCTTAACAGAAGCGGTAAATCGCAAATTAGAGGGTCTTACAGAAGGAATTCGGCTAAAATCTCGTCAGCTCATTGCGTAGTAATGAGTCTCGTCCGTTTGCCCGTTTACAATAAAATTAGCCTACAATTTTGTCCAAATCCGGCAGTGCCCGAGCTACTTTCATTTCACATGTCTTATCTGGTCCCGATCGAGATTCAGATGGTTTGAACCGAAAATCGTTTGTCAACAAGTAATCAAAAATAGAAAAACACGAAAAAGGGTGCAACACGAGGACTCTCCAGGGGGTCACCCATCCTAGTACTGCTCTCGCCCAAGCACGCTTAACTTCGGAGTTCTGTTGGGATCCGGTGCATTAGTGCTGGTATGATCGCACCCGACATTGAGTGGGATGTTTATTCTTATATCCCTCGAGTACGTGTGGAGCGGGCGGCGATGGACAACAGGCGGCACTGCTCTCGCCCAATCAAAACCATGAAGCTAAGCGTTCTGGCGCGATGGCAGAGCTAGGATGGGTGACCTCCCTGGAAAGACCTCGTGTCGCGACCGGTTACGTAAATTATGGTTAAAACAGTCGAAATAATTGTTTTTAATGAGTTAACCATCTCCGGAGTAATCTGCGTCAAACCCATCCGCACAGAACCGGCTCACGACAACAAAAATCGATAAATGTTCCCAGAAAATAGAAAAAAAGATAAGAAGAAGGAAATAACGAATGTAAAGCTATTATTATGCTTGGGATACGATAAAATGGAACCGGAAGCTGATTTCTCGAGGAAACGAAAGCTTAAGAGAAGAGGTAATCACAAATTAGAGGGTCTTAGAGAAGGATTTCGTCTAAAATCTCGTCAGCTCATTGCGTAGTAATGTGTCTCGTCTGTTTGCCCGTTTACAATCAAATGAGCTTACAATTTTGTCCAAATCCGGCAGTGCCCGAGCTACTTTCATTTCACATGTCTTATCTAGTCTCGATCAAGATTCAGATGATTTGAGCCGAAAATCGTCTGTCAACAAATAATCAAAAATAGAAAAACAAGAAAAGGGGTGCAACACGAGGACTTCCCAGAAGGTCACCGATCCTAGTACTGCTCTCGCCCAAACACGCTTAACTTCGGAGTTCTGATGGGATCCGGTGCATTAGTGCTGGTATGATCGCACCCGACATTGAGTGGGATGTTTATTCTTATATCCCTCGAGTACGTGTGGAGCAAGCGGCGATGGACAACACGCGGCACTGCTCTCGCCCAATCATAACCATGAAGTTAAGCGTTCTGGCGCGATGGCAGAGCTAGGATGGGTGACCTCCCTGGGAAGACCTCGTGTCGCGACCTGTTACGTAAATTATGGTTAAACCAGTCAAAATAATTGTTTTTAATGAGTTAACCGTCTCCGGAGTAATCTGCGTCATACCCTTCCGCACAGAACCGGCTCACGACAACAAAAATCGATAAATGTTCCCTGAAAATAGAAAAAAAAATAAGAAGAAGGAAATAACGAATGTAAAGCTATTATTATGCCTGTGATACGATAAAATGGAACCGGAATCGAATTTCGAACTTCCTAAGCGGATTTCTCGAGGAAACAAAAGCTTAAGAGAAGAGGTAAATCGCAAATTAGAGGGTCTTAGAGAAGGATTTCGGCTAAAATCTCGTCAGCTCATTGCGTAGTAATGTGTCTCGTCCGTTTGCCCGTTTACAATCAAATTAGCCTACAATTTTGTCCAAATCCGGCAGTGCCCGAGCTACTTTCATTTCACATGTCTTATCTGGTCCCGATCGAGATTCAGATTATTTGAGCCGAAAATCGTCTGTCAACAAGTAATCAAAAATAGAAAAACACGAAAAAAGGTACAACACAAAGACTTCCCAGGGGGTCACCCAACCTAGTACTGCTCTCGCCCAAGCACGCTTAACTTCAGAGTTCTAATGGGATACGGTGCATTAATGCTGGTATGATCGCACCCGACATTGAGTGGGATGTTTATTCTAATATCCCTCGAGTACGTGTGGAGCAGGTGGCGATGGACAACACGCGGCACTGCTCTCGCCCAATCATAACCACGAAGTTAAGCATTCTGGCGCGATGGCAGAGGTAGGATGGGTGACCTCCCAGGGAAGACCTCGTGTCGCGATCGTTTACGTAAATTATGGATAAAACAGTCGAAATAATTGTTTTTAATTAGTTAACCATCTCCGGAGTAATCTGCGTCATACCCTTCCGCACAGAACCGGCGCACGACAACAAAAATCGATAAATGTTCCCAGAAAATAGAAAAAAAATAAGAAGAAGGAAATAACGAATGTAAAACTATTATTATGCCTGGGATACGATAAAATGGAACCGGAATCAAATTTCGAACTTCCTAAGCGGATTTCTCGAGGAAACGAAAGCTTAACAGAAGCGGTAAATCGCAAATTAGAGGGTCTTAGAGAACGAATTCGGCTAAAATCTCGTCAGCTCATTGCGTAGTAATGAGTCTCGTCCGTTTGCCCGTTTACAATCAAATTAGCCTACAATTTTGTCCAAATCCGGCAGTGCCCGAGCTACTTTCATTTCACATGTTTTATCTGGTCCCGATCGAGATTCAGATGATTTGAGCCGAAAATCGTCTGTCAACAAGTAATCAAAAATAGAAAAACACGAAAAAGGGTGCAACACGAGGACTTCCCCGGGGGTCACCCATCCTAGTACTGCTCTCGCCCAAGCACGCTTAACTTCGGAGTTCTGATGGGATTCGGTGGATTAGTGCTGGTATGATCGCACCTGACATTGAGTTGGATGTTTATTCTTATATCCCTCGAGTACGTGTGGAGCGGGCGGCGATGGACAACACGCGGCACTGCTCTCGCCCAATCATAAACATGAAGTTAAGCGTTCTGGCGCGATGGCAGAGCTAGGATGGGTGACCTCCCTGGGAAGACCTCGTGTCGCGACCGTTTACGTAAATTATGGATAAAACAGTCAAAATAATTGTTTTTAATGAGTTAACCGTCTCCGGAGTAATCTGCGTCATACCCTTCCCCGCACAGAACCGGCTCACGACAACAAAAATCGATAAATGTTCCAAGAAAATAGAAAAAAAAAATAAGAAGAAGGAAAATAACGAATGTAAAGCTATTACTATGCCTGGGTTACGATAAAATGGAACCGGAATCGAATTTCGAACTTCCTAAGCGGATTTCTCGAGGAAACGAAAGCTTAACAGAAGCGTTTAATCGCAAATTAGAGCGTCTTAGAGAAGGAATTCGGCTAAAATTTTGTCAACTCATTGCGTAGTAATGAGTCTCGTCCGTTTGCTCGTTTACAATCAAATTAGCCTACAATGTTGTCTAAATCCGGCAGTGCCCGAGCTACTTTAATTTCACATGTCTTATCTGGTACCGATCGAGATTCAGATGATTTGAGCCGAAAATCGTCTGTAAACAAGTAATCAAAAATAGAAAAACCGGAAAAGGGGTGCAACACGAGGACTTTCCAGGAGGTCACCCATCCTAGTACTGCTCTCGCCCAAGCACGCTTGACTTCGGAGTTCTGATGGGATCCTGTGCATTAGTGCTGGTATGATCGCACCCGACATTGAGTGGGATGTTTATTCTTATATCCCTCGAGTACGTGTGGAGCAAGCGGCGATGAACAACACGCGGCACTGCTCTCGCCCAATCATAACCATGAAGTTAAGCGTTCTGGCGCGATGGCAGAGCTAGGATGGGTGACCTCCCTGGGAAGACCTCGTGTCGCGACCGTTTACGTAAATTATGGATAAAACAGTCGAAATAATTGTTTTTAATTAGTTAACTAACTCCGGAGTAATCTGCGTCATATCCTTCAGCACAGAACCGGCGCACGACAACAAAAATCGATAAATGTTCCCAGAAAATAAAAAAAAAATAAGAAGAAGGAAATAACGAATGTAAAGCTATTATTATGCCTGGAATACGACAAAATGGAACCGGAATCGAATTTCGAACTTCCTAAGCGGATTTCTCGAGGAAACGAAAGCTTAACAGAAGCGTTAAATCGCAAATTAGAGGGTCTTAGAGAAGGAATTCGGCTAAAATCTCGTCAGCTCATTGCGTAGTAATGAGTCTCGTCCGTTTGCCCGTTTACAATCAAATTAGCCTACAATTTTATCCAAATCCGGCAGTGCCCGAGCTACTTTCATTTCACATGTTCTATCTGGTCCCGATCGAGATTCAGATGATTTGAGCCGAAAATCGTCTTTCAACAAGTAATCAAAAATAGAAAAACACGAAAAAATGTGCAACACGAGGACTTCCCAGGGGGTCACCCATCCTAGTACTGCTCTTGCCCAAGCACGCTTAACTTCGGAGTTCTGATGGGATCCGGTGGAGTAGTGCTGGTATGATCACACCCGACATTGAGTGTGATGTTTATTCTTATATCCCTCGTGTACGTGTGGAGCGAGCGGCGATTGACAACACGCGGCACTGCTCTCGCCTAATCATAACCATGAAGTTAAGCGTTCTGGCGCGATGGCAGAGCTAGGATGGGTGACCTCCCTGGGAAGACCTCGTGTCGCTACCGTTTACGTAAATTATGGATAAAACAGTCAAAATAATTTTTTTAATGAGTTAACCGTCTCCGGAGTAATCTGCGTCATACCCTTCCGCAAAGAACCGGCTCACGACAAAAAAAATCGATAAATGTTCCCAGAAAATAGAAAAAAAAATAAGAAGAAGGAAAATAACGAATGTAAAGCTGTTATTATGCCTAAGATACGATAAAATGGAACCGGAATCGAATTTCGAACTTCCTAAGCGGATTTCTCAGCTTAACAGAAGCGTTAAATCGCAAATTAGTGGGTCTTAGAGAAGGAATTCGTCTAAAATCTCGTCAGCTCATTGCTTGTAATGAGTATTTCACATGTTTTATCTGGTCCCGATCGAGATTCAGATTATTTGAGCCGAAAATCGTCTATCAACAAGTAATCAAAAATAGAAAAACACGAAAAAGGGTGCCAAACGAGGACTTCCCAGGGGGTCACCCATCCTAGTACTGCTCTTGCACAAGCACGCTTAACTTTGGAGTTCTGATGGGATCCGGTGCATTAGTGCAGGTATGATCGCACCCGACTTTGAGTGGGATGTTTATTCTTATATCCCTCGAGTATGTGTGGAGCGGGCGGCGATGGACAACACGCGGCACTGCTTTCGCCCAATCATAACCACGAAGTTAAGCGTTCTGGCGCGATGGCAGAGGTAGTATGGGTGACCTCCCTAGGAAGACCTCGTGTCACGATCGTTTACGTAAATTATGGATAAAACAGTCGAAATAATTGTTTTAAATTAGTTAACCGTCTCCGGAGTAATCTGCGTCATACCCTTCCGCACAGAACCGGCTCACGACAACAAAAATCGATAAATGTTCCCGGAAAATAGAAAAAAAATAAGAAGAAGGAAATAACGAATGTAAAGCAATTATTATGCCTGGCATACGATAAAATGGAACCGCAATCGAATTTCGAACTTCCTAAGCGGATTTCTCGAGGAAACGAAAGCTTAACAGAAGCGGTAAATCGCAAATTAGAGGGTCTTAGAGAAGGAATTCGGCTAAAATCTCGTCAGCTCATTGCGTAGTAATGAGTCTCGTCCGTTTGCCCGTTTACAATCAAATTAGCCTACAATTTTGTCCAAATCCGGCAGTGACCGAGCTACTTTCATTTCACATGTCTTATATGGTCCCGATCGAGATTCAGATGATTTGAGCCGAAAATCGTCTGTCAACAAGTAATCAAAAATAGAAAAACACGGAAATGGTTGTGCAACACTAGGACTTCCAAGGGGGTCACCATTCCTAGTACTGCTCTCGCCCAAGCACGCTTAACTTCGGAGTTCTGATGGGATCCGGTGCATTAGTGCTGGTATGATCGCACCCGACATTGAGTGGGATGTTTATTCTTATATCCCTCGAGTACGTGTGGAGCGGGCGGCGATGGACAACACGCGGCACTGCTCTCGCCAAATCATAACCACGAAGTTAAGCGTTCTGGCGGGATGGCAGAGCTAGGATGGGTGACCTCCCTGGGAAGACCTCATGTCGCGAACGTTTACGTAAATTATGGATAAAACAGTCGAAATAATTGTTTTTAATGAGTTAACCGTCTCCGGAGTAATCTGCGTCATACCCTTCCGCACAGAACCGGCTCACGACAACAAAAATCGATAAATGTTCCCAGAAAATAGAAAAAAAATCTCGTCAGCTCATTGCGTAGTAATGAGTCTCGTCCGTTTGCCCGTTTACAATCAAATTAGCCTACAATTTTGTCCAAATCCGGCAGTGACCGAGCTACTTTCATTTCACATGTCTTATCTGGTCCCGATCGAGATTCAGATGATTTGAGCCGAAAATCGTCTGTCAACAAGTAATCAAAAATAGAAAAACACGAAAAAGGTTGTGCAACACTAGGACTTCCAAGGGGGTCACCATTCCTAGTATTGCTCTCGCCCAAGCACGCTTAACTTCGGAGTTCTGATGGGATCCGGTGCATTAGTGCAGGTATGATCGCACCCGACTTTGAGTGGGATGTTTATTCTTATATCCCTCGAGTATGTGTGGAGCGGGCGGCGATGGACAACACGCGGCACTGCTTTCGCCCAATCATAACCACGAAGTTAAGCGTTCTGGCGCGATGGCAGAGCTAGGATGGGTGACCTCCCTGGGAAGACCTCGTGTCGCGAACGTTTACGTAAATTATGGATAAAACAGTCGAAATAATTGTTTTTAATGAGTTAACCGTCTCCGGAGTAATCTGCGTCATACCCTTCCGCACAGAACCGGCTCACGACAACAAACATCGATAAATGTTCCCAGAAAATAGAAAAAAAATAAGAAGAAGGAAATAACGAATGTAAAGCTATTATTATGCCTGGGATACGATAAAATGGAACCGGAATCGAATTTCGAACTTCCTAAGCGGATTTCTCGAGGAAACGAAAGCTTAACAGAAGCGGTAATCGCAAATTAGAGGGTCTTAGAGAAGGAATTCGGCTAAAATCTCGTCAGCTCATTGCGTAGTAATGAGTCTCGTCCGTTTGCCCGTTTACAATCAAATTAGCCTACAATTTTGTCCAAATCCGGCAGTGACCGAGCTACTTTCATTTCACATGTCTTATCTGGTCCCGATCGAGATTCAGATGATTTGAGCCGAAAATCGTCTGTCAACAAGTAATCAAAAATAGAAAAACACGAAAAAGGTTGTGCAACACTAGGACTTCCAAGGGGGTCACAATTCCTAGTACTGCTCTCGCCCAAGCACGCTTAACTTCGGAGTTCTGATGGGATCCGGTGCATTAGTGCTGGTATGATCGCACCAGACATTGAGTGGGATGTTTATTCTTATATCCCTCGAGTACGTGTGGAGCTGGCGGCGATGGACAACACGCGGCATTGCTCTCGCCAAATCATAACCACGAAGTTAAGCGTTCTGGCGCGATGGCAGAGCTAGGATGGGTGACCTCCCTGGGAAGACCTCGTGTCGCGAACGTTTACGTAAATTATGGATAAAACAGTCGAAATAATTATTTTTAATGAGTTAACCGTCTCCGGAGTAATCTGCGTCATACCCTTCCGCACAGAACCGGCTCACGACAACAAAAATCGATAAATGTTCCCAGAAAATAGAAAAAAAATCTCGTCAGCTCATTGCGTAGTAATGAGTCTCGTCCGTTTGCCCGTTTACAATCAAATTAGCCTACAATTTTGTCCAAATCCGGCAGTGACCGAGCTACTCTTATTTCACATGTCTTATCTGGTCCCGATCGAGATTCCGATGATTTGAGCCGAAAATCGTCTGTCAACAAGTAATCAAAAATAGAAAAACACGAAAAAGGTTGTGCAACACTAGGACTTCCAAGGGGGTCACCATTCCTAGTACTGCTCTCGCCCAAGCACGCTTAACTTCGGAGTTCTGATGGGATCCGGTGCATTAGTGCTGGTATGATCGCACCCGACATTGAGTGGGATGTTTATTCTTATATCCCTCGAGTACGTGTGGAGCGGGCGGCGATGGACAACACGCGGCACTGCTCTCGCCAAATCATAACCACGAAGTTAAGCGTTCTGGCGCGATGGCAGAGCTAGGATGGGTGACCTCCCTGGGAAGACCTCGTGTCGCGAACGTTTACGTAAATTATGGATAAAACAGTCGAAATAATTGTTTTTAATGAGTTAACCGTCTCCGGAGTAATCTGCGTCATACCCTTCCGCACAGAACCGGCTCACGACAACAAAAATCGATAAATGTTCCCAGAAAATAGAAAAAAAATCTCGTCAGCTCATTGCGTAGTAATGAGTCTCTTCCGTTTGCCCGTTTACAATCAAATTAGCCTTCAATTTTGTCCAAATCCGACAGTGACCGAGCTACTTTCATTTCACATGTCTTATCTTGTCCCGATCGAGATTCGGATGATTTGAGCCGAAAATCATCTGTCAACAAGTAATCAAAAATAGAAAAACACGAAAAAGGGTGCAACACTAGGACTTCCCAGGGGGTCACCTATCCTAGTACTGCTCTCGCCCAAGCACGCTTAACTTCGGAGTTCTGATGGGATCCGGTGCATAAGTGCTGGTATGATCGCACCCGACATTGAGTGGGATGTTTATTCTTATATCCCTCGAGTACGTGTGGAGCGGGCGGCGATGGACAACACGCGGCACTGCTCTCACCAAATCATAACCACGAAGTTAAACGTTCTGGCGTGATGGCAGAGGTAGGATGGGTGACCTCCCTGGGAAGACCTCGTGTCGCGATCGTTTACGTAAATTATGGATAAAACAAACGAAATAATTGTTTTTAATTAGTTAACCGTCTCCGGAGTAATCTACGTCATACCCTTCCACACAGAACCGGCTCACGACAACAAAAATCGATAAATGTTCCCAGAAAATAGAAAAAAAAATAAGAAGAAGGAAATAACGAATGTAAAGCTATTATTATGCCTGGGATACGATAAAATGGAACCGGAATCGAATTTCGAACTTCCTAAGCGGATTTCTCGAGGAAACGAAAGCTTAACAGAAGCGTTAAATCGCAAATTAGTGGGTCATAGAGAAAGAATTCGGCTAAAATCTCGTCAGCTCATTGCGTAGAAATGAGTCTCGTCCGTTTGCCCGTTTACAATCAAATTAGCCTACAATTTTGTCCAAATCCGGCAGTGCCCGAGCTACTTTCATTTCACATGTTTTATCTGGTCCCGATCGAGATTCAGATGATTTGAGACGAAAATCGTCTAGTACTGCTCTCGCCCAAGCACGCTTGACTTCGAAGTTCTGATGGGATCCGGTGCATTAGTGCTGGTATGATCGCACCCGACATTGATTGGGATGTTTATTCTTATATCCCTCGAGTACGTGTGGAGCGGGCGGCGTTGGACAACACGCGGCACTGCTTTCGCCCAATCATAACCACGAAGTTAAGCGTTCTGGCGCGATGGCAGAGGTAGTATGGGTGACCTCCCTGGGAAGACCTCGTGTCGCGATCGTTTACGTAAATTATAGATAAAACAGTCGAAATAATTGTTTTAAATTAGTTAACCGTCCTCGGAGTAATCTGCGTCATACCCTTCCGCACAGAAACAGCTCACGACAACAAAAATCGATAAATGTTCCCAGAAAATAGAAAAAAAATAAGAAGAAGGAAATAACGAATGTAAAGCTATTATTATGCCTGGCATACGATAAAATGGAACCGCAATCGAATTTCGAACTTCCTAAGCGGATTTCTCGAGGAAACGAAAGCTTAACAGAAGCGGTAAATCGCAAATTAGAGGGTCTTAGAGAAGGAATTCGGCTAATATCTCGTCAGCTCATTGCGTAGTATGAGTCTCGTCCGTTTGCACGTTAACAATCAAATTAGCCTACAATTTTGTCCAAATCCGGCAGTGCCCGAGCTACTTTCATTTCACATGTTTTATCTGGTCCCGATCGAGATTCAGATGATTTGAGCCGAAAATCGTCTGTCAACAAGTAATCAAAATAGAAAAACATGAAAAAGGTTGCAACACGAGGACTTCCCAGGGGGTCACCCACCCTAGTACTGCTCTCGCCTAAGCACGCTTAACTTCGGAGTTCTGATCGGATCCGGTGCATTAGTGCTGGTATGATCGCACCCGACATTGAGTGGGATGTTTATTCTTATATCCCACGAGTACGTGTGGAGCGGGCGGCGATGGACAACACGCGGCCCTGCTCTCGCCCAATCATAACCACGAAGTTAAGCGTTCTGGCGCGATGGCAGAGCTAGGATGGGTGACCTCCCTGAGAAGACCTCGTTTCGCGACCGTTTACGTAAATTATGGATAAAACAATCGAAATAATTGTTTTTAATGAATTAACCGTCTCCGGAGTAATCTGCGTCATACCCTTCCGCACAGAACCGGCTCACGACAAAAAAATCGATAAATGTTCCCAGAAAATAGGAAAAAAAAATAAGAAGAAGGAAATAACGAATGTAAAGCTATTATTATGCCTGGCATACGATAAAAAGGAACCGGAATTGAATTTTGAACTTCCTAAGCGGATTTCTCGAGGAAACGAAAGCTTAACAGAAGCGTTATATCGCAAATTAGAGGGTCTTAGAGAAGGAATTCGGCTAAAATCTCGTCAGCTCATTGCGTAGAAATAAGTCTCGTCCGTTTGCCCGTTTGCAATCAAATTAGCCTACAATTTTGTCCAAATCCGGCAGTGCCCGAGCTACTTTCATTTCACATGTCTTATATGGTCCCGATCGAGATTCAGATGATTTGAGCCGAAAATCGTCTGTCAACAAGTAATCAAAAATAGAAAAACACGAAAAAGGTTGCAACACGAGGACTTCCCAAGGGGTCACCCACCCTAGTACTGCTCTCGCCCAAGCACGCTTAACTTCGGATTTCTGATGGGATCCGGTGCATAAGTGCTAGTAAGATCGCACCCGACATTGAGTGGGATGTTTATTTTTATATCCCTCGTGTACGTGTGGAGCGGGCGGCGATGGAGAACACGCGGCACTGCTCTCGCCCAATCATAACCATGAAGTTAAGCGTTCTGGCGCGATGGCAGAGCTAGGATGGGTGACCTCCCTGGGAAGACCTCGTGTCACGACCGTTTACGTAAATTATGGATAAAACAGTCGAAATAATTGTTTTTAATGAGTTAACCGTCTCCGGAGTAATCTGCGTCATACCCTTCCGCACAGAACCGACTCACGACAACAAAAATCGATAAATGTTCCCGGAAAATAGAAAAAAAAAATAAGAAGAAGGAAATAACGAATGCAAAGCTATTATTATGCCTGGGATACGATAAAATGGAACCGGAATCGAATTTTGAACTTCCTAAGCGGATTTCTCGAGGAAACGAAAGCTTAACAGAAGCGGTAAATCGCAAATTAGAGGGTCTTAGAGAAGGAATTCGGCTAAAATCTCGTGAGCTCATTGCATAGTAATGAGTCTCGTCCGTTTGCCTGTTTACATTCAAATTAGCCTACAATTTTTTCCAAATCCGGCAGTGCCCGAGTTACTTTCATTTCACATGTTTTATCTGGTCCCGATCGAGATTCAGGTGACCTCCCTGGGAAGACCTCGTGTCGCGATCGTTTACGTAAATTATGGATAAAACAGTCGAAATAATTGTTTTAAATTAGTTAACCGTCTCCGGAGTAATCTGCGTCATACCCTTCCGCACAGAACCGGCTCACGACAACAAAAATCAATAAATGTTCCCAGAAAATAGAAAAAAAAATAAGAAGAAGGAAATAACGAAAGTAAAGCTATTATTATGCCTGGGATAACGATAAAATGGAACCGGAATCAAATTTCGAACTTCCCAAGCGGATTTCTCGAGGAAACGAAAGCTTAACAGAAGCGGTAAATCGCAAATTAGATGGTCTTAAAGAAGGAATTCGGCTAAAATCTCGTCAACTCATTGCGTAGTAATGAGTCTCGTCCGTTTGCCCGTTTACAATCAAATTTGCCTACAATTTTGTCCAAATCCGGCAGTGCCCGAGCTACGTTGATTTCACATGTCTTATCTGGTCCCGATCGAGATTCAGATGATTTGAGTCAAAAATCGTCTGTCAACAAGTAATCAAAAATAGAAAAACACGAAAAAAGGTGCAACACGAGGACTTCACAGGGGGTCACCCATCCTAGTACTGCTCTCGCCCAAGCACGCTTAACTTCTGAGTTTCTGATGGGATCCGGTGCATTAGTGCTAGTAAGATCGCACCCGACATTGAGTGGGATGTTTATTCTTATATCCCTCGTGTACGTGTGGAGCGAGCGGCGATGGACAACACGCGGCACTGCTCTCGCCCAATCATAACCATGAAGTTAAGCGTTCTGGCGCGATGGCAGAGCTAGGATGGGTGACCTCGTGTCACGACCGTTTACGTAAATTATGGATAAAACAGTCGAAATAATTGTTTTTAATGAGTTAACCGTCTCCGGAGTAATCTGCGTCATACCCTTCCGCACAGAACCGGCTCACGACAAAAAAAATCGATAAATGTTCCCAGAAAATAGGAAAAAAAATAAGAAGAAGGAAATAACGAATGTAAAGCTATTATTATGCCTGGCATACGATAAAAAGGAACCGGAATTGAATTTTGAACTTCCTAAGCGGATTTCTCGAGGAAACGAAAGCTTAACAGAAGCGTTATATCGCAAATTAGAGGGTCTTAGAGAAGGAATTCGGCTAAAATCTCGTCAGCTCATTGCGTAGAAATAAGTCTCGTCCGTTTGCCCGTTTGCAATCAAATTAGCCTACAATTTTGTCCAAATCCGGCAGTGCCCGAGCTACTTTCATTTCACATGTCTTATATGGTCCCGATCGAGATTCAGATGATTTGAGCCGAAAATCGTCTGTCAACAAGTAATCAAAAATAGAAAAACACGAAAAAGGTTGCAACACGAGGACTTCCCAAGGGGTCACCCACCCTAGTACTGCCTCTCGCCCAAGCACGCTTAACTTCGGATTTCTGATGGGATCCGGTGCATAAGTGCTAGTAAGATCGCACCCGACATTGAGTGGGATGTTTTATTTTTATATCCCTCGTGTACGTGTGGAGCGGGCGGCGATGGAGAACACGCGGCACTGCTCTCGCCCAATCATAACCATGAAGTTAAGCGTTCTGGGCGATGGCAGAGCTAGGATGGGTGACCTCCCTGGGAAGACCTCGTGTCACGACCGTTTACGTAAATTATGGATAAAACAGTCGAAATAATTGTTTTTAAATGGAGTTAACCGTCTCCGGAGTAATCTGCGGCTACCCGTCCGCACAGAACCGACTCACGCACAACAAAAATCGATAAATGTTCCCGGAAAATAGAAAAAAAAAATAAGAAGAAGGAAATAACGAATGCAAAGCTATTATTATGCCTGGGATACGATAAAATGGAACCGGAATCGAATTTTGAACTTCCTAAGCGGATTTCTCGAGGAAACGAAAGCTTAACAGAAGCGGTAAATCGCAAATTAGAGGGTCTTAGAGAAGGAATTCGGCTAAAATCTCGTGAGCTCATTGCATAGTAATGAGTCTCGTCCGTTTGCCCTGTTTACATTCAAATTAGCCTACAATTTTTTCCAAATCCGGCAGTGCCCGAGTTACTTTCATTTCACATGTTTTATCTGGTCCCGATCGAGATTCAGGTGACCTCCCTGGGAAGACCTCGTGTCGCGATCGTTTACGTAAATTATGGATAAAACAGTCGAAATAATTGTTTTAAATTAGTTAACCGTCTCCGGAGTAATCTGCGTCATACCCTTCCGCACAGAACCGGCTCACGACAACAAAAATCAATAAATGTTCCAGAAAATAGAAAAAAAAATAAGAAGAAGGAAATAACGAAAGTAAAGCTATTATTATGCCTGGGATACGATAAAATGGAACCGGAATCAAATGTTCGAAACTTCCCCAAGCGGATTTCTCGAGGAAACGAAAGCTTAACAGAAGCGGTAAATCGCAAATTAGATGGTCTTAAAGAAGGAATTCGGCTAAAATCTCGTCAACTCATTGCGTAGTAATGAGTCTCGTCCGTTTGCCCGTTTACAATCAAATTTGCCTACAATTTGTTCCAAATCCGGCAGTGCCCGAGCTACGTTGATTTCACATGTCTTATCTGGTCCCGATCGAGATTCAGATGATTTGAGGTCAAAAATCGTCTGTCAACAAGTAATCAAAAATAGAAAAACACGAAAAAAGGGTGCAACACGAGGATTTCACATGGGGTCACCCATCCTAGTACTGCTCGTCGCCACAAGCACGCTTAACTTCTGAGTTTCTGAGGGGATCCGGTGCATTAGTGCTAGTAAGATCGCACACCGACATTGAGTGGGATGTTTATTCTTATATCCCTCGTGTACGTGTGAGCGAGCGGCGATGGACAACCGCGGCACTGCTCTCGCCCAATCATAACCATAGAATTTAAGCGTTCTGGCGCGATGGCAGAGCTAGGATGGTTACCTCGTGTCACGACCGTTGTACACGTAAATTATGGATAAAACAGTCGAAATAATTGTTTTTAATGATTGTAACCGTCTCAGGAGTAATCTGCCGTTCATACCCTTCCTGCCGCACAGAAACCGGGCATCACGGCAACAAAAATCGAGTAAATGTTCCCAGAAAATAGAAAAAAAAAATTAGAAGAAGGAAAATAACGAATGTAAAGCCTATTATTATGCCTGGGAATACCTAAAATGGAACCAAAATCGAATTTCGAACTTACCTAAGAACGGATTTCTCGAGGAAACGAAGCTTAACAGAAGCTTAAATCGCAAATTAGTGGGTCTTAGAGAAGGAATGCGGCTAAAATCTCGTCAGCTCATTGCGTAGCATGAGTCTCGTCCGTTTGCCCGTTTACAATCAAATTAGCCAACAACTTTTGTTCCAAATCCGGCATGCCGAGCTACTTTCATTTCACAGGTTTTATCTGGTCCCGATCGAGATTCAGATGATTGAGCCGAAAAGCGTCTATCAACAAGTAATCAAAAATCGAAAAACACGAAACAGGGTGCAACACGAGTGAACTTCCAAGGGTCCAACCATCCTAGTACTCTCTGGCTCTCGAAAGCCCAGCACGCTTGACTTCGGAGTTCTGATGGGATCCGGTGCATTAATGCTTTGGTATGATCGCACCCGACCTTGATTGGGTGTTTATCTTATATCCCTCGAGTACGTTGAGCGGGCGGCGTTGACCACGCGGCACTGCTTTCGCCCAATCATCACAGAAGTTAATCTTTCTGGCGCGATGGCAAGGGTAGTATGGTGACCTCCTGGGAAGACCTCTGTCGCGAATCGTTTAACGTAAATTATGGATAAAACATTCGAAATAATTTGTTTTAAATTAGTTAACCGTCCTCAGTACTCTGCGCATACCCTTCCGCACAGAAACAGCTCACGACAACAAAAAAATCGATAAATGTTCCCAGAAAATAGAAAAAAAATAAGAAGAAGGAAATAACGAATATAAAGCTATATTATGCCTGGGATACGATAAATGGAACCGCAATCGAATTTCGAACTTCCTAAGCGGATTCTCGAGGAAACGAAAGCTAACAGAAGCGGTAAATCGCAAATTAGAGGGTCTTAGAGAAGGAATTCGGCTAAAATCTCGTCAGCTCGTTGCGTGTATGAGTCTGTCCGTTGCCCGTAACAATCAAATTAGCCTACAATTTTGTCCAAATCCGGCAGTGCCGAGCTACTTTCATTTCACATTTTATCTGGTCCGATCGAGATTCAGATGATTGAGCCGAAAATCGTCTGTCAACAAGTAATCAAAAATAGAAAAAAATGAAAAAAGGTGCAACACGAGACTTCCCAGGGGGCACCACCCTAGTATGCTCGCCCAAGCACGCTTAACTTCGGAGTTCTGATGGGATCCGGGAGTAGTGTGGTATGATCACACCGACATGAGTGTGATGTTTATTCTTATATCCCTCGTGTACGTGTGGAGCGAGCGGCGATGACAACACGCGGAACTGCTCTCGCCTAATCAAACCATGAAGTTAAGCGTTCTGGCGCGATGGCAGAGCTAGGATAGGTGACCTCCCTGGGAAGACTCGTGCGCTACCGTTTACGTAAATTATGGATAAAACAGTCAAATAATTTTTTAATGAGTTAACCGTCTCGGGTAATCTGGTATACCCTTCCGCAAAGAACCGGCTCACGACAAAAAAATCGATAAATGTTCCCAGAAAATAGAAAAAAAAATAGAAGAAGGAAAATAACGAAGTAAAGCTGTTATTATGCCTAAGATACGATAAAATGGAACCGGAATCGAATTTCGAACTTCCTAAGCGGATTTCTCAGCTTAACAGAAGCGTTAAATCGCAAATTAGTGGGTTTAGAGAAGGAATTCGTCTAAAATCTCGCAGCTCATTGCTTGTAATGAGTATTTCACATGTTTTATCTGGTCCCGATCGAGATTGATTATTGAGCGAAAATCGTCTAAACAAGTAATCAAAATAGAAAAACACGAAAAAGGGTGCCAAACGAGGACTTCCCAGGGGGTAACCCATTAGTACTGCTCTTGCACAAGCAC
>NC_134559.1:40327357-40355288 GCF_025594145.1 Primulina tabacum
TCTGGCGCGATGGCAGAGGTAGGATGGGTGACCTCCCTGGAAGACCTCGGTCGCTACGGTTTACGTAAATTATAGATAAAACAATCGAAATAATTGTTTTAATGATTGACCGTCTCCGAGTAATCGGCGTCATACCCTCCGCACAAGACCGGCTCACGACAACAAAAATCGATAAATGTTCCCAGAAAATAAAAAAAAAATAAAAGAAGGAAATAACGAATGTAAAAAGCTATTATTAATGCTTGGGATACGATAAATGGAACCCGAATCGCATTTCGAACTTTCTAATCGGATTTCTCGAGGAAACGAAAGCTGTAACATAAGCGGTAAATCGAAGATTAGAGGGTCTTAGAGAAGGAATTCGGATAAAATCTCGTCAACTCATTGCGTAGTAATGAGTCTCGTCCGTTGTTGCCCGTTTAAATCAAATTAGCCTACAATTTTGTCCAAATCCGGCAGTGCCCGAGCTACTTTCATTTCACATGTTTATCTGGTCCCGATCGAGATTCAGATGATTTGAGCCGAACTCGCTGTCAACAAGTAATCAGAAATAGAAAAACCGAAAGGGTGCAACACGAGGACTTCCCAGGGGGTCCACATCCTAGTACTGCTCTCGCCCAGCACCGCTTAACTTCGAGTTCTGATGGGATCCGGTGCATTAGTGCTGGTATGATCGCACCCGACATTGAGTGGGATGTTTATTCTTATATCCCTCGGTACGGTGGAGCGGGCGGCGATGGACAACACTCCACTGCTCTCGCCCATCATAACCATGAAGTTAAGCGGTCTGGCGCGATGGCAGAGCCAGATTGACCTCCCTGGGAGACCTCGTGTCGCGACCGTGTATTTAAATTATGGATAAAACAGTCGAAAATTGTTTTTAATGATTAACCGTCTCTGTGTAATCTGCGTCATACCCTTCCGCACAGAACCGGCTCACGACAACAAAAATCGATAAATGTTCCCAGAAAATAGAAAAAAAAAGAAGGAAATAACGAATGTAAAGCTATTAATAGCTTAGATACGATAAAATCGAACCAGAATCGAATTTCGAACTTCCTAAGCGATTTCTCGAGGAAACGAAGCTTAACAAACGGTAAATCGCAAATTAGAGGGTCTTAGAGAAGGAATTCGTCTAAAATCTCGTCAGCTCATTGCGTAGTAATGATCTCGTCTCGCCCCGTTACAATCAAATTAGCCTACAATTTTTGTCCAAATCCGGCAGTACCCGAGCTACTTTCATTTCACATGTCTTTCTAGTCACGATCGAGATTCAGATGATTTGAGCCGAAAATCGTCTGTCAACAAGTAATCAAAATAGAAATACACGAAAAAGGGTGCAACATGAGGACTTCCCAGGGGTCACCCATCTAGTATTGCTCTCGCCCAAGCACGCTTACTTCGGAGTTCTGATGGGATCCGGTGCATTAGTGCTGGTATGATAGCACCGTCATTAAGTGGGATGTTTATTTTTATATCCCTCGAGTACGGGTGGAGCAAGCGGCGATAGACACACGCGGCACTGTTCTCGCCCAATCAAACCATGAAGTTAAGCGTTCTGGCGTGATGGCAGAGCTAGGATGGTGACCTCCCTGGGAAGACCTCGTGTCGCGACCGTTTACGTAAATTATGGATAAAAGTTGAAATAATTGTTTTTAATGAGTTAACCGTCTCCGGAGTAATCTGCGTCAAACCGCTCACGACAACAAAATCGATAATGTTCCCAGAAAATAGAAAAAAAAATAAGAAGAAGGAAATAACGAATGTAAAGCATTATTATGTTTGGGATACGATAAATGGAACCGGAATCGAATTTCAACTTCCTAAGCGGATTTATCGAGAAACAAAGCTTAACAGAAGCGGTAAATCGCAAATTAGTGTCTTAGAGATGGAATTCGGCTAAAATCTCGTCAGCTCATTGCGTAGTAATGAGTCTCGTCCGTTTGCCGTTTACAATCAAATTAGCCTACAATTTTGTCCAAATCCGGCATTGCCCGAGCTACTTTCATTTCACATGTCTTATCTGGTCCTGATCGAGATTCAGATGATTTGAGCCGAAAATCGTCTGTCAACAAGTAATCAAAAATAGAAAAACACGAAAAGGGGTGCAACATGAGGACTTCTATGAATGTAAAGCTATTATTATTCCTGGGATACGATAAAATGGATCCGGAATCGAATTTCGAACTTCCTAAACGGATTTTTTGAGGAAACGGAACATTAACAGAAGCGGTAAATCGCAAATTAGAGTGTCTTAGAGAAGAAATTTAGCTAAAATCTCGCGAGCACTTTGCGGAGTAATGAGTCTCGTCCGTTTGCCCGTTTACAATAAAATTAGCCTACAATTTTGTCCAAATCAGGCAGTACCCGAGCTACGCTGATTTCACATGTCTTATTTGGTCCCGATCGAGATTCAGATGATTTGAGCAGAAAATTGTCCGTCAACAAGTAATCAAAAATAGAATAACACGAAAAGGGGTGCAACACGAGGACTTCCCAGGTGGTCACCGATCCTAGTAATGCGCTTTCGCCCAAGCATGCTTAACTTCGGAGTTCTGATGGGATCCGGTGCATTAGTGCTGGTATGATCGCACTCGACATTGAGTGGAATGTTTATTCTTATATCCCTCGAGTACGTTTGGAGCGGGCGGCGATGGACAACACGCGGCACTGCTCTCGCCCAATCATAACCATGAAGTTAAGCGTTCTGGCGCGATGGCAGAGCTAGGATGGGTGACCACCCTGGGAAGACCTCGTGTCGCGACCGTTTACTTAAATTATGGATAAAATAGTCGAAATAATTATTTTAATGAGTTAACCGTCTCCGGTGTAATCTGAGTCATACCCTTACGCACAGAACCGGCTCATGACAACAAAAATCGAAAAATGTTCCCCGAAAATAGAAAAAAAATAAGAAGAAGGAAATAACGAATGTAAAGCTATTATTATGCCTGGGATACGATAAAATGGAACCGCAATCGAATTTCGAACTTCCTAAGAGGATTTCTCGAGGAAACGAAAGCTTAACAGAAGCGGTAAATCGCAAATTAGAGGGTCTTAGAGAAGGAATTCGGCTAAAATCTCGTCAGCTCATTGCGTAGTAATGAGTCTCGTCCGTTTGCCCGTTTACAATCAAATTAGCCTACAATTTTGTCCAAATCCGGCAGTGCCCGAGCTACTTTCATTTCACATGTCTTATCTGGTCCCGATCGAGATTCAGATGATTTGAGCCGAAAATCGTCTGTCAACAAGTAATCAAAAATAGAAAAACACGAAAAGGGGTGCAACACGAGGACTTCCCAGGGGGTCACCCATCCTAGTACTGCTCTCGCCCAAGCACGCTTAACTTCGGAGTTCTGATGGGATCCGGTGCATTAGTGCTGGTATGATCGCACCCAACATTGAGTGGGATGTTTATTCTTATATCCCTCGAGTACGTGTGGAGCGGGCGGCGATGGACAACACGCGGCACTGCTCTCGCCCAATCATAACCATGAAGTTAAGCGTTCTGGCGCGATGGCAGAGGTAGGATGGGTGACCTCTTGGGAAGACCTCGTGTCGCGATCGTTTACGTAAATTATGGATAAAACAGTCGAAATAATTGTTTTTAATGAGTTAACCGTCTCCGGAGTAATCTGCGTCATACCCTTCCGCACAGAACCGGCTCACGACAACAAAAATCGATAAATGTTCCCAGAAAATAGAAAAAAAATAAGAAGAAGGAAATAACGAATGTAAAGCAATTATTATGCCTGGGATACGATAAAATGGAACCGGAATCGAATTTCGAACTTCCTAAGAGGATTTCTTGAGGAAACGAAAGCTTAACAGAAGCGGTAAATCGCAAATTAGAAGGTCTTAGAGAAGGAATACAGCTAAAATCTCGCCAGCTCATTGCGTAGTAATGAGTCTCGTCCGTTTGCCCGTTTACAATCAAATTAGCCTACAATTTTGTCCAAATCCGACAGTGCCCGAGCTACTTTCATTTCACATGTCTTATCTGGTCTCGATCGAGATTCAGATGATTTGAGCCGAAAATCGTCTGTCAACAAGTAATCAAAAATAGAAAAACACGAAAAGGGGTGCAACACGAGGACTTCCCAGGGGGTCACCCATCCTAGTATTGCTCTCGCCCAAGCACGCTTAACTTCGAAGTTCTGATGGGATCCGGTGCATTAGTGCTGGTATGATCGCACCAGACATTAAGTGGGATGTTTATTCTTTTATCCCTCGAGTACGTTTGGAGCGGGCGGCGATGGACAACACGCGGCACAGCTCTCGCCCAATCATAACCATGAAGTTAAGCGTTCTGGCGCGATGGCAGAGCTAGGATGGGTGACCACCCTGGGAAGACCTCGTGTCGCGACCGTTTACGTAAATTATGGATAAAACAGTCGAAATAATTGTTTTTAATGAGTTAACCGTCTCCGGTGTAATCTGCGTCATACCCTTCCGCACAGAACCGGCTCACGACAACAAAAATCGATAAATGTTCCCAGAAAATAGAAAAAAAAATAAGAAGAAGGAAATAACGAATGTAAAGCTATTATTATTCTTGGGATACGATAAAATGGAACCAGAATCGAATTTCGAACTTCCTTAGCGGATTTCTCGAGGAAAAGAAAGCTTAACAGAAGCGGTAAATCGCAAATTAGAGGGTCTTAGAGAAGGAATTCGGCTAAAATCTCGTCAGCTCATTGCGTAGTAATGAGTCTCGTCCGTTTGCCTGTTTACAATCAAATTAGCCTACAATTTTGTCCAAATCCGGCAGTGCCCGAGCTACTTTCATTTAACATGTCTTATCTGGTCCCGATCGAGATTCAGATGATTTGAGCCGAAAATCGTCTGTCAACAAATAATAAAAAATAGAAAAACACGAAAGGGGTGCAACACGAAGACTTCCCAGGGGGTCACCCATCCTAGTACTGCGCTTTCGCCCAAGCACGCTTAACTTCGGAGTTCTGATGGGATCCGGTGCATTAGTGCTGGTATGATCGCACCCGACATTGAGTGGGATGTTTATTCTTATATCCCTCGAGTACGTGTGGAGCGGGCGGCGATGGACAACACGCGGCACTGCTCTCGCCCAATCATAACCATGAAGTTAAGCGTTCTAGCGCGATGGCATAGCTAGGATGGGTGACCTCCCTGGGAAGACCTCGTATCGCGACTGTTTACGTAAATTATGGATAAAACAGTCGAAATAATTGTTTTTAATCAGTTAACCGTCTCCGGAGTAATCTGCGTCATACCCTTCCGCACAGAACCGGCTCACAACAACAAAAATCGATAAATGTTCCCAGAAAATAGAAAAAAAATAAGAAGAAGGTAATAGCCAATGTAAAGCTATTATTATGCCTGGAATACTATAAAATGGAACCGGAATAGAATTTCGAACTTCCAAAGCGGATTTCTCGAGGAAACAGAAGCTTAACAGAAGCGGTAAATCGCAAATTAGAGGGTCTTAGAGAAAGAATTCGGCTAAAATCTCGTCAGCTCATTGCTTAGTAATGAGTCTCGTCCGTTTGCCCGTTTACAATCAAATTAGCCTAGAATTTTGTCCAAATCCGGCAGTGCCCGAGCTACTTTCATTTCACATGTCTTATCTGGTCCCGATCGAGATTCAGATTATTTGAGCCGAAACTCGTCTGTCAACAAGTAATCAGAAATAGAAAAACACGAAAAGTGGTGCAACACCAGGGGGTCACCCATCCTAGTACTGTTCTCGCCCAAGCAGGCTTAACTTCGGAGTTTTGATGGGATCCGGTGCATTAGTGCTGGTATGATCGCACCAGACACTAAGTGGGATGTTTATTCTTATATCCCTCGAGTACGTGTGGAGCGGGCGGCGATGGAAAACACGCGGCACTGCTCTCGCCCAATCATAACCATGAAGTTAAGCGTTCTGGCGCGATGGCAGAGGTAGGATGGGTGACCTCCCTGGGAAGACCTCGTGTCGCGACCGTTTACGTAAATTATGGATAAAACAGTCGAAATAATTGTTTTTAATGAGTTAACCGTCTCCGGTGTAATCTGCGTCATACCCTTCCGCACAGAACCGGCTCACGACAACAAAAATCGATAAATGTTCCCAGAAAATAGAAAAAAAAAATAAGAAGAAGGAAATAACGAATGTAAAGCTATTATTATTCTTGGTATACGATAAAATGGAACCAGAATCGAATTTCGAACTTCCTAAGCGGATTTCTCGAGGAAACGAAAGTTTAACAGAAGTGGTAAATCGCAAATTAGAGGGTCTTAGAGAAGGAATTCGGCTAAAATCTCGTCAGCTCATTGCGTAGTAATGACTCTCGTCCGTTTGCTCGTTTACAATCAAATTAGCCTACAATTTTGTCCAAATCCGACAGTGCCCGAGCTACTTTCATTTCACATGTCTTATCTGGTCTCGATCGAGATTCAGATGATTTGAGCCGAAAATCATCTGTCAACAAGTAATCAAAAATAGAAAAACACGAAAAGGGGTGCAACACGAGGACTTTCCAGGGGGTCACCCATCCTAGTATTGCTCTCGCCCAAGCATGCTTAACTTCGAAGTTCTGATGGGATCTGGTGCATTAGTGCTGGTATGATCGCACCGGACATTAAGTGGGATGTTTATTCTTATATCCCTCGAGTACGTTTGGAGCGGGCGGCGATGGACAACACGCGGCACTGCTCTCGCCCAATCATAACCATGAAGTTAAGCGTTTTGGCGCGATGGCAGAGGTAGGATGGGTGACCACCCTGGGAAGACCTCGTGTCGCGACCGTTTACGTAAATTATGGATAAAACAGTCGAAATAATTATTTTAATGAGTTAACCGTCTCCGGTGTAATCTGCGTCAGCCCTTCCGCACAGAACAGGCTCACGACAACAAAAATCGATAAATGTTCCCAGAAATTAGAAAAAAAAATAAGAAGAAGGAAATAACGAATGTAAAGCTGTTATTATGCCTAGGATACGATAAAATGGAACCGGAATCGAATTTCGAACTTCCTAAGCGGATTTCTCGAGGAAACGAAAGCTTAACAGAAGCGGTAAATCGCAAATTAGGGGGTCTTAGAGAAGAAATTCGGATAAAATCTCGTCAGCTCATTGCGTAGTAATGAGCCTCGTCCGTTTGCCCGTTTACAATCAAATTAGCCCACAATTTTGTCCAAATCCGGTAGTGCCCGAGCTACTTTCATTTCACATGTTTTATCTGGTCCCGATCGAGATTCAGATGATTTGAGCCGAAAATCGTCTGTCAACAAGTAATCAAAAATAGAAAAACACGAAAAGGGGTGCAACACGAGGACTTTTATGAATGTAAAGCTATTATTATTCCTGGGATACGATAAAATGAATCCGGAATCGAATTTCGAACTTCCTAAACGGATTTTTTGAGGAAACGGAACATTAACAGAAGCGGTAAATCGCAAATTAGAGGGTCTTAGAGAAGAAATTTAGCTAAAATCTCGCGAGCACTTTGCGGAGTAATGAGTCTCGTCCGTTTGCCCGTTTACAATAAAATTAGCCTACAATTTTGTCCAAATCAGGCAGTACTCGAGCTACGCTGATTTCACATGTCTTATTTGGTCCCGATCGAGATTCAGATGATTTGAGCAGAAAATCGTCCGTCAACAAGTAATCAAAAATAGAAAAACACGAAAAGGGGTGCAAGACGAGGACTTCCCAGGTTGTCACCGATCCTAGTACTGTGCTTTCGCCCAAGCACGCTTAACTTCGGAGTTCTGATGGGATCCGGTGCATTATTGCTGGTATGATCGCATCCGACATTGAGTGGGATGTTTATTCTTATATCCCTCGAGAACGTGTGGAGCGGGCGGCGATGGACAACACGCGGCACTTCTCCCGCCCAATCATAACCATGAAGTTAAGCGTTCTGGCGCGATGGCAGAGCTAGGATGGGTGACCTCCCTGGGAAGACCTCGTGTCGCGACCGTTTACGTAAATATGGATAAAACAGTCGAAATAATTGTTTTTAATGAGTTATTCGTCTCCGGAGTAATCTGCGTCATACCCTTCCGCACAGAACCGGCTCACGACAACAAAAATCGATAAATGTTCCCATAAAATAGAAAAAAAATAAGAAGAAGGAAATAACGAATGTAAAGCTATTATTATGCCTCGGATACGATAAAATGGAACCGGAATCGAATTTCGAACTTCCTAAGCGGATTTCTCGAGAAAACGAAAGCTTAACAGAAGCGGTAAATCGCAAATTAGAGGGTCTTAAAGAAGGAATTCAGCTAAAATCTCGTCAGCTCATTGCGTCGTAATGAGTCTCGTCCGTTTGCCCGTTTACAATCAAATTAGCCTACAATTTTGTCCAAATCCGGCAGTGCCCGAGCTACTTTCATTTCACATGTCTTATCTGGTCCCGATCGAGATTCAGATGACTTGAGCCGAAACTCGTCTGTCAACAGGTAATCAGAAATAGAAAAACACGAAAAGGGGTGGAACCCGAGGACTTCCCAGGGGGTCACCCATCCTAGTCCTGCTCTCGCCCAAGCACGCTTCACTTCGGAGTTCTGATGGGATCCGGTGCATTAGTGCTGGTATGATCGCACCTGACATTGAGTGGGATGTTTATTCTTATATCACTCGAGTACGTGTGAAGCGGGCGGCGATGGACAACACGCGGCACTGCTCTCGCCTAATCATAACCATGAAGTTAAGCGTTCTGGCGCGATGGCAGAGCTTGGATGGGTGACCTCCCTGGGAAGACCTCGTGTCGCGACCGTTTACGTAAATTATGGATAAAACAGTCGAAATAATTGTTTTTAATGAGTTCACCGTCTCCGGAGTAATCTGCGTCATACCCTTCCGCACAGAACTGGCTCACGACAACAAAAATCGATAAATGTTCCCAGAAAATAGAAAAAAAAATAAGAAGAAGGAAATAACGAATGTAAAGCTATTATTATGCCTCGGATACGATAAAATGGAACCGGAATCGAATTTCGAACTTCCTAAGCGGATTTCTCGAGAAAACGAAAGCTTAACAGAAGCGGTAAATCGCAAATTAGAGGGTCTTAGAGAAGGAATTCGGCTAAAATCTCGTCAGCTCATTGCGTAGTAATGAGTCTCGTCCGTTTGCCCGTTTACAATCAAATTAGCCTAGAATTTTGTCCAAATCCGGCAGTGCCCGAGCTACTTTCATTTCACATGTCTTATCTGGTCCCGATTGAGATTCAGATGATTTGAGCCGAAACTCGTCTGTCTACAAGTAATCAAAAATAGAAAAACACGAAAAGGGGTGCAACACGAGGACTTCCCAGGGGTTCACCCATCCTAGTACTGCTCTCGCCCAAGCACGCTTAACTTCGGAGTTCTGATGGGATCCGGTGCATTAGTGCTGGTATGATCGCACCCGACATTGAGTGGGATGTTTATTCTTATATCCCTCGAGTACGTGTGGAGCGGGCGGCGATGGACAACACGCGGCACTGCTCTCGCCCAATCATAACCATGAAGTTAAGCGTTTTGGCGCGATGGCAGAATTAGGATGGGTGACCTCCCTGGGAAGACCTCGTGTCGCGACCGTTTACGTAAATTATAGATAAAACAGTCAAAATAATTGTTTTTAATGAGTTGACCGTCTCCGGAGTAATCTGCGTCATACCCTTCCGCACAGAACCGGCTCACGACAACAAAAATCGATAAATGTTGGCAGAAAATAAAAAAAAAAATAAGAAGAAGGAAATAACGAATGTAAAGCTATTATTATTCTTAGGATACGAGAAAATTGAACCAGAATCGAATTTCGAACTTCCAAAGAGGATTTTTCGAGGAAACGAAAGCTTAACAGAAGCGGTAAATCGCAAATTAGAGGGTCTTAGAGAAGGAATTCGGCTAAAATCTCGTCAGCTCATTGCGTAGTAATGAGTCTCGTTCATATTCCCGTTTACAATCAAATTAGGCTACAATTTGTCCAAATCCGGCAGTTCTCGAGCTACGTTGATTTCACATGTCTTATCTGGTCCCGATCGAGATTCAGATGATTTGAGCCGAAAATCGTCTGTCAACAAGTAATCAAAAATAGAAAAACACGAAAAGTGGTGCAACACGAGGACTTCTATGAATGTAAAGCTATTATTATTCCTGGGATACGATAAAATGGATCCGGAATCGAATTTCGAACTTCCTAAACGGATTTTTTGAGGAAACGAAACATTAACAGAAGCGGTAAATCGCAAATTAAAGGGTCTTAGAGAAAAAATTTAGCTAAAATCTCGCGAGCACTTTGTGGGGTAATGAGTCTCGTCCGTTTGCCCATTTACAATAAAATTAGCCTACAATTTTGTCCAAATCAGGCAGTACCCGAGCTACGCTGATTTCACATGTCTTATTTGGTCCCGATCGAGATTCAGATGATTTGAGCAGAAAATCGTCCGTCAACAAGTAATCAAAAATAGAAAAACACGAAAAGGGGTGCAACACGAGGACTTCCCAAGTTGTCACCGATCCTAGTACTGCGCTTTCGCCCAAGCACGCTTAACTTTGGAGTTCTGATGGGATCCGGTGCATAAGTGCTGGTATGATCGCACTCGACATTGAGTGGGATGTTTATTCTTATATCCCTCGAGTACGTGTTGAGCGGGCGGCGATGGACAACACGCGGCACTTCTCTCGCCCAATCATAACCATGAAGTTAAGCGTTCTGGCGCGATGGCAGAGCTAGGATGGGTGACCTCCCTGGGAAGACCTCGTGTCGCGATCGTTTACGTAAATTATGGATAAAACAGTCGAAATAATTGTTTTTAATGAGTTATTCGTCTCCGGAGTAATCTGCGTCATACCCTTCCGCACAGAACCGGCTCACGACAACAAAAATCGATAAATGTTCCCAGAAAATAGAAAAAAAATAAGAAGAAGGAAATAACGAATGTAAAGCTATTATTATGCCTCGGATACGATAAAATGGAACCGGAATCGAATTTCGAACTTCCTAAGCGGATTTCTCGAGAAAACGAAAGCTTAACAGAAGCGGTAAATCGCAAATTAGAGGGTCTTAAAGAAGGAATTCGGCTAAAATCTCGTCAGCTCATTGCGTAGTAATGAGTCTCGTCCGTGCTCGTTTACAATCAAATTAGCCTACAATTTTTTCCAAATCCGGCACTGCCCGAGCTACTTTCATTTCACATGTCTTATCTGGTCCCGATCGAGATTCAGATGATTTGAGCCGAAACTCGTCTGTCAACAAGTAATCAGAAATAGAAAAACACGAAAAGGGGTGCAACACGAGGACTTCCCAGGGGGTCACCCATCCTAGTACTGCGCTTTCGCCCAAGCACGCTTAACTTCGGAGTTCTGATGGGATCCGGTGCATTAGTGCTGGTATGATCGCACCTGACATTGAGTGGGATGTTTATTCTTATATCCCCCGAGTACGTATGGAGCGGGCGGCGATGGAAAACACGCGGCACTGGTCTCGCCCAATCATAACCATGAAGTTAAGCGTTCTGGCGCGATGGCAGAGCTAGGATGGGTGACCTCTCTGGGAAGACCTCGTGTCGCGACCGTTTATGTAAATTATGGATAAAACAGTCGAAATAATTGTTTTTAATGAGTTCACCGTCTCCGGAGTAATCTGCATCATACCGTTCCGCACAGAACCGGCTCACGACAACAAAAATCGATAAATGTTCCCAGAAAATAGAAAAAAAATAAGAAGAAGAAAATAACGAATGTAAAGCTATTATTATGCCTCGGATACGATAAAATGGAACCGGAATCGAATTTCGAACTTCCTAAGCGGATTTCTCGAGAAAACGAAAGCTTAACAGAAGCGGTAAATCGCAAATTAGAGGGTCTTAGAGAAGGAATTCGGCTAAAATCTCGTCAGCTCTTTGCGTAGTAATGAGTCTCGTCCGTTTGCCCGTTTACAATCAAATTAGCCTAGAATTTTGTCCAAATCCGGTAGTGCCCGAGCTACTTTCATTTCACATGTCTTATCTGGTCCCGATTGAGATTCATATGATTTGAGCCGAAACTCGTATGTCAACAAGTAATCAGAAATAGAAAAACACGAAAAGGGGTGTAACACGAGGACTTCCCAGGGGGTCAACCATTCTAGTACTGCTCTCGCCCAAGCACGCTTAACTTCGGAGTTCTGATGGGATCCGGTGCATTAGTGCTGGTATGATAGCACCCGACATTGATTGGATGTTTATTCTTATATCCCTCGAGTACGTGTGGAGCGGGCGGCGATGGACAACACGCGGCACTGCTCTCGCCCAATCATAACCATGAAGTTAAGCGTTCTGGCGCGATGGCAGAACTAGGATGGGTGACCTCCCTGGGAAGACCTCGTGTCGCGACCGTTTACGTAAATTATAGATAAAACAGTCAAAATAATTGTTTTTAATGAGTTGACCGTCTCCGGAGTAATCTGCGTCATACCCTTCCGCACAGAACCGGCTCACGACAACAGAAATCGATAAATGTTGGCAGAAAATAAAAAAAAATAAGAAGAAGGAAATAACGAATGTAAAGCTATTATTATTCTTAGGATACGATAAAATGGAACCAGAATCGAATTTCGAACTTCCTAAGAGGATTTTTCGAGGAAACGAAAGCTTAACAGAAGCGGTAAATCGCAAATTAGAGGGTCTTAAAGAAGGAATTCGGCTAAAATCTCGTCAGCTCATTGCGTAGTAATGAGTCTCGTCCGTTTGCCCGTTTACAATCAAATTAGCCTACAATTTTGTCCAAATCCGGCAGTGCCCGAGCTACTTTCATTTCACTTGTCTTGTCTGGTCCCGATCGAGATTCAGATGATTTGAGCCGAAAATCGTCTGTCAACAAGTAATCAAAAATAGAAAAACACGAAAAAGGGTGGAACACGAGGACTTCCCAGGGGGTCACCCATCCTAGTATTCCTCTCGCCCAAGCACGCTTAACTTGGGAGTTCTGATGGGATCCGGTGCATTAGTGCTGGTATGATCGCACCGGACATTAAGTGGGATGTTTATTCTTATATCCCTCGAGTACGTTTGGAGCGGGCGGCGATGGACAACACGCGGCACTGCTCTCGCCCAATCATAACCATGAAGTTAAGCGTTCTGGCGCGATGGCAGAGCTAGGATGGGTGACCACCCTGGGAAGACCTCGTGTCGCGACCGTTTACTTAAATTATGGATAAAATAGTCGAAATAATGATTTTAATGAGTTAACCGTCTCCGGTGTAATCTGTGTCATACCCTTCCGCACAGAACCGGCTCACGACAACAAAAATCGAAAAATGTTCCCCGAAAATATAAAAAAAATAAGAAGAAGGAAATAACGAATGTAAAGCTATTATTATGCCTGGGATACGATAAAATGGAACCCCAATCGAATTTCTAACTTCCTAAGAGGATTTCTCGAGGAAACGAAAGCTTAACAGAAGCGGTAAATCGCAAATTAGAGGGTCTTAGAGAAGGAATTCGGCTAAAATCTCGTCAGCTCATTCCGTAGTAATGAGTCTCGTCCGTTTGCCCGTTTACAATCAAATTAGCCTAGAATTTTGTCCAAATCCGGCAGTGCCCGAGCTACTTATATTTCACATGTCTTATCTGGTCCCGATCGAGATTCAGTTGATTTGAGCCGAAAATCGTCTGTCAACAAGTAATCAAAAATAGAAAAACACGAAAAAGTGTGCAACACGAGGACTTCCGAGGGGGTCACCCATCCTACTACTACTCTCGCCCAAGCACGCTTAACTTCGGAGTTCTGATGGGATCCGGTACATTAGTGCTGGTATGATCGCACCCGACATTGAGTGGGATGTTTATCCTTATATCCCTCAAGTACGTGTGGAGCGGGCGGCGATGGACAACACGCGGCACTGCTCTCGCCCAATCATAACCATGAAGTTAAGCGTTCTGGCGCGATGGCAGAGGTAGGATGGGTGACCTCCTTGGGAAGACCTCGTGTCGCCACCGTTTACGTAAATTATGGATAAAACAGTCGAAATATTTGTTTTTAATGAGTTAACCGTCTCCGGAGTAATCTGCGTCATACCCTTCCGCACAGAACCGGCTCACGACAACAAAAATCGAAAAATGTTCCCCGAAAATAGAAAAAAAATAAGAAGAAGGAAATAACGAATGTAAAGCAATTGTTATGCCTGGGATACGATAAAATGGAACCGGAATCGAATTTCGAACTTCCTAAGCGGATTTCTCGAGGAAACGAAAGCTTAACAGAAGGTCTTAGAGAAGGAATTCCGCTAAAATCTCGCCAGCTCATTGCGTAGTAATGAGTCTCGTCCGTTTGCCCGTTTACAATCAAATTAGCCTACAATTTTGTCCAAATCCGGCAGTGCCCGAGCTACTTTCATTTCACATGTCTTATCTTGTCCCGATCGAGATTCAGATGATTTGAGCCGCAACTCGTCTGTCAACAAGTAATTAGAAATAGAAAAACACGAAAAAGGATGCAACACGAGGACTTCTCAGGGTGTCACCCATCCTAGTACTGCTCTCGCCCAAGCACGCTTAACTTCGGAGTTCTGATGGGATCCGGTGCATTAGTGCTGGTATGATCGCACCCGACATTGAGTGGGATGTTTATTCTTATATCCCTCGAGTACGTGTGGAGCGGGCGGCGATGGACAACACGCGGCACTGCTCTCGCCCAATCATAACCATGAAGTTAAGCGTTCTGGCGCGATGGCAGAGGTAGGATGGGTGACCTCCCTGGGAAGACCTCGTGTCGCGACCGTTTACGTAAATTATGGATAAAACAGTCGAAATAATTGTTTTTAATGAGTTAACCGTCTCCGGGTAATCTGCGTCATACCCTTTCCGCACAGAACCGGCTCACGACAACAAAAATCGATAAATGTTCCCAGAAAATAGAAAAAAAAATAAGAAGAAGGAAATAACGAATGTAAAGCTATTATTATTCTTGGGATACGATAAAATGGAACCAGAATCGAATTTCGAACTTCCTAAGCGGATTTCTCGAGGAAACGAAAGCTTAACAGAAGTGGTAAATCGCAAATTAGAGGGTCTTAGAGAATGAATTCGGCTAAAATCTCGTCAGCTCATTGCGTAGTAATGACTCTCGTCCGTTTGCTCGTTTACAATCAAATTAGCCTACAATTTTGTCCAAATCCGACAGTGCCCGAGCTACTTTCATTTCACATGTCTTATCTGGTCTCGATCGAGATTCAGATGATTTGAGCCGAAAATCGTCTGTCAACAAGTAATCAAAAATAGAAAAACACGAAAAGGGGTGCAACACGAGGACTTCCAGGGGGTCACCCATCCTAGTATTGCTCTCGCCCAAGCATGCTTAACTTCGAAGTTCTGATGGGATCCGGTGCATTAGTGCTGGTATGATCGCACCGACATTAAGTGGGATGTTTATTCTTATATCCCTCGAGTACGTTTGGAGCGGGCGGCGATGGACAACACGCGGCACTGCTCTCGCCCAATCATAACCATGAAGTTAAGCGTTTTGGCGCGATGGCAGAGGTAGGATGGGTGACCACCCTGGGAAGACCTCGTGTCGCGACCGTTTACGTAAATTATGGATAAAACAGTCGAAATAATTATTTTAATGAGTTAACCGTCTCCGGTGTAATCTGCGTCAGCCCTTCCGCACAGAACCGGCTCACGACAACAAAAATCGATAAATGTTCCCAGAAATTAGAAAAAAAAATAAGAAGAAGGAAATAACGAATGTAAAGCTGTTATTATGCCTAGGATACGATAAAATGGAACCGGAATCGAATTTCGAACTTCCTAAGCGGATTTCTCGAGGAAACGAAAGCTTAACAGAAGCGGTAAATCGCAAATTAGAGGGTCTTAGAGAAGAAATTCGGATAAAATCTCGTCAGCTCATTGCGTAGTAATGAGTCTCGTCCGTTTGCCCGTTTACAATCAAATTAGCCCACAATTTTGTCCAAATCCAGTAGTGCCCGAGCTACTTTCATTTCACATAATTTATCTGGTCCCGATCGAGATTCAGATGATTTGAGCCGAAAATCGTCTGTCAACAAGTAATTAAAAATAGAAAAACACGAAAAGGGGTGCAACACGAGGACTTTTATGAATGTAAAGCTATTATTATTCCTGGGATACGATAAAATGAATCCGGAATCGAATTTCGAACTTCCTAAACGGATTTTTTGAGGAAACGGAACATTAACAGAAGCGGTAAATCGCAAATTAGAGGGTCTTAGAGAAGAAATTTAGCTAAAATCTCGCGAGCACTTTGCGGAGTAATGAGTCTCGTCCGTTTGCCCGTTTACAATAAAATTAGCCTACAATTTTGTCCAAATCAGGCAGTACCGGAGCTACGCTGATTTCACATGTCTTATTTGGTCCCGATCGAGATTCAGATGATTTGAGCAGAAAATCGTCCGTCAACAAGTAATCAAAATAGAAAAACACGAAAAGGGGTGCAAGACGAGGACTTCCCAGGTTGTCACCGATCCTAGTACTGTGCTTTCGCCCAAGCACGCTTAACTTCGGAGTTCTGATGGGATCCGGTGCATTAGTGCTGGTATGATCGCACCCGACATTGAGTGGGATGTTTATTCTTATATCCCTCGAGTACGTGTGGAGCGGGCGGCGATGGACAACACGCGGCACTGCTCTCCGCCCAATCATAACCATGAAGTTAAGCGTTCTGGCGCGATGGCAGAGCTAGGATGGGTGACCTCCCTGGGAAGACCTCGTGTCGCGACCGTTTACGTAAATTATGGATAAAACAGTCGAAATAATTGTTTTTAATGAGTTATTCGTCTCCGGAGTAATCTGCGTCATACCCTTCCGCACAGAACCGGCTCACGACAACAAAAATCGATAAATGTTCCCAGAAAATAGAAAAAAAATAAGAAGAAGGAAATAACGAATGTAAAGCTATTATTATGCCTCGGATACGATAAAATGGAACCGGAATCGAATTTCGAACTTCCTAAGCGGATTTCTCGAGAAAACGAAAGCTTAACAGAAGCGGTAAATCGCAAATTAGAGGGTCTTAAAGAAGGAATTCGGCTAAAATCTCGTCAGCTCATTGCGTAGTAATGAGTCTCGTCCGTTTGCCCGTTTACAATCAAATTAGCCTAGAATTTTGTCCAAATCCGGCAGTGCCCGAGCTACTTTCATTTCACATGTCTTATCTGGTCCCGATCGAGATTCAGATGATTTGAGCCGAAACTCGTCTGTCAACAAGTAATCAGAAATAGAAAAACACGAAAAGGGGTGCAACACGAGGACTTCCCAAGGGGTCACCCATCCTAGTACTGCTCTCGCCCAAGCACGCTTAACTTCGGAGTTCTGATGGGATCCGGTGCATTAGTGCTGGTATGATCGCACCCGACATTGAGTGGGATGTTTATTCTTATATCCCTCGAGTACGTGTGGAGCGGGCGGCGATGGACAACACGCGGCACTGCTCTCGCCCAATCATAACCATGAAGTTAAGCGTTCTGGCGCGATGGCAGATTAGGATGGGTGACCTCCCTGGGAAGATCTCGTGTCGCGACCGTTTACGTAAATTATAGATAAAACGGTCAAATAATTGTTTTTAATGAGTTGACCGTCTCCGGAGTAATCTAAGTCATACCCTTCCGCACAGAACCGGCTCACGACAACAAAAATCGATAAATGTTGCAGAAAATAGAAAAAAAAATAAGAAGAAGGAAATAACGAATGTAAAGCTATTATTATTCTAGGATACGAGAAAATTGAACCAGAATCGAATTTCGAACTTCCAAAGAGGATTTTTCGAGGAAACGAAAGCTTAACAGAAGCGGTAAATCGCAAATTAGAGGGTCTTAGAGAAGGAATTCGGCTAAAATCTCGTCAGCTCATTGCGTAGTAATGAGTCTCGTTCATATTCCCGTTTACAATCAAATTAGGCTACAATTTGTCCAAATCCGGCAGTTCTCGAGCTACGTTGATTTCACATGTCTTATCTGGTCCCGATCGAGATTCAGATGATTTGAGCCGAAAATCGTCTGTCAACAAGTAATCAAAAATAGAAAAACACGAAAAGTGGTGCAACACGAGGACTTCTATGAATGTAAAGCTATTATTATTCCTGGGATACGATAAAATGGATCCGGAATCGAATTTCGAACTTCCTAAACGGATTTTTTGAGGAAACGAACATTAACAGAAGCGGTAAATCGCAAATTAAAGGGTCTTAGAGAAGAAATTTAGCTAAAATCTCGCGAGCACTTTGTGGAGTAATGAGTCTCGTCCGTTTGCCCATTTACAATAAAATTAGCCTACAATTTTGTCCAAATCAGGCAGTACCCGAGCTACGCTGATTTCACATGTCTTATTTGGTCCCGATCGAGATTCAGATGATTTGAGCAGAAAATCGTCCGTCAACAAGTAATCAAAAATAGAAAAACACGAAAAGGGGTGCAACACGAGGACTTCCCAAGTTGTCACCGATCCTAGTACTGCGCTTTCGCCCAAGCACGCTTAACTTTGGAGTTCTGATGGGATCCGGTGCATTAGTGCTGGTATGATCACACTCGACATTGAGTGGGATGTTTATTCTTATATCCCTCGAGTACGTGTGGAGCGGGCGGCGATGGACAACACGCGGCACTGCTCTCGCCCAATCATAACCATGAAGTTAAGCGTTCTGGCGCGATGGCAGATCTAGGATGGGTGACCTCCCTGGGAAGACCTCGTGTCGCGATCCGTTTACGTAAATTATGGATAAAACAGTCGAAATAATTGTTTTTAATGAGTTATTCGTCTCCGGAGTAATCTGCGTCATACCCTTCCGCACAGAACCAGCTCACGACAACAAAAATCGATAAATGTTCCCAGAAAATAGAAAAAAAATAAGAAGAAGGAAATAACGAATGTAAAGCTATTATTATGCCTCGGATACGATAAAATGGAACCGGAATCGAATTTTGAACTTCCTAACCGGATTTCTCGAGAAAACGAAAGCTTAACAGAAGCGGTAAATCGCAAATTAGAGGGTCTTAAAGAAGGAATTCGGCTAAAATCTCGTCAGCTCATTGCGTCGTAATGAGTCTCGTCCGTTTGCCCGTTTACAATCAAATTAGCCTACAATTTTGTCCAAATCCGGCAGTGCCCGAGCTACTTTCATTTCACATGTCTTATCTGGTCCCGATCGAGATTCAGATGATTTGAGCCGAAACTCGTCTGTCAACAGGTAATCAGAAATAGAAAAACACGAAAAGGGGTGCAACCCGAGGACTTCCCAGGGGGTCACCCATCCTAGTACTGCTCTCGCCCAAGCACGCTTCACTTCGGAGTTCTGATGGGATCCGGTGCATTAGTGCTGGTATGATCGCACCTGACATTGAGTGGGATGTTTATTCTTATATCCCTCGAGTACGTGTGAGCGGGCGGCGATGGACAACACGCGGCACTGCTCTCGCCCAATCATAACCATGAAGTTAAGCGTTCTGGCGCGATGGCAGAGCTAGGATGGGTGACCTCCCTGGGAAGACCCCGTGTCGCGACCGTTTACGTAAATTATGGATAAAACAGTCGAAAATAATTGTTTTTAATGAGTTCACCGTCTCCGGAGTAATCTGCGTCATACCCTTCCGCACAGAACTGGCTCACGACAACAAAAATCGATAAATGTTCCCAGAAAATAGAAAAAAAATAAGAAGAAGGAAATAACGAATGTAAAGCTATTATTATGCCTCGGATACGATAAAATGGAACCGGAATCGAATTTCGAACTTCCTAAGCGGATTTCTCGAGAAAACGAAAGCTTAACAGAAGCGGTAAATCGCAAATTAGAGGGTCTTAGAGAAGGAATTCGGCTAAAATTTCGTCAGCTCATTGCGTAGTAATAAGTCTCGTCCGTTTGCCCGTTTACAATCAAATTAGCCTAGAATTTTGTCCAAATCCGGCAGTGCCCGAGCTACTTTCATTTCACATGTCTTATCTGGTCCCGATTGAGATTCAGATGATTTGAGCCGAAACTCGTCTGTCTACAAGTAATCAGAAATAGAAAAACACGAAAAGGGGTGCAACACGAGGACTTCCCAGGGGTTCACCCATCCTAGTACTGCTCTCGCCCAAGCACGCTTAACTTCGGAGTTCTAATGGGATCCGGTGCATTAGTGTTGGTATGATCGCACCCGACATTGAGTGGGATGTTTATTCTTATATCCCTCGAGTACGTGTGGAGCGGGCGGCGATGGACAACACGCGGCACTGCTCTCGCCCAATCATAACCATGAAGTTAAGCGTTTTGGCGCGATGGCAGAACTAGGATGGGTGACCTCCCTGGGAAGACCTCGTGTCGCGACCGTTTACGTAAATTATAGATAAAACAGTCAAAATAATTGTTTTTAATGAGTTGACCGTCTCCGGAGTAATCTGCGTCATACCCTTCCGCACAGAACCGGCTCACGACAACAAAAATCGATAAATGTTGGCAGAAAATAAAAAAAAATAAGAAGAAGGAAATAACGAATGTAAGGCTATTATTATTCTTAGGATACGAGAAAATTGAACCAGAATCGAATTTCGAACTTCCAAAGAGGATTTTTCGAGGAAACGAAAGCTTAACAGAAGCGGTAAATCGCAAATTAGAGGGTCTTAGAGAAGGAATTCGGCTAAAATCTCGTCAGCTCATTGCGTAGTAATGAGTCTCGTTCATATTCCCGTTTACAATCAAATTAGGCTACAATTTGTCCAAATCCGGCAGTTCCCGAGCTACGTTGATTTCACATGTCTTATCTGGTCCCGATCGAGATTCAGATGATTTGAGCCGAAAATCGTCTGTCAACAAGTAATCAAAAATAGAAAAACACGAAAAGTGGTGCAACACGAGGAATTCTATGAATGTAAAGCTATTATTATTCCTGGGATACGATAAAATGGATCCGGAATCGAATTTCGAACTTCCTAAACGGATTTTTTGAGGAAACGAACATTAACAGAAGCGGTAAATCGCAAATTAAAGGGTCTTAGAGAAGAAATTTAGCTAAAATCTCGCGAGCACTTTGTGGAGTAATGAGTCTCGTCCGTTTGCCCATTTACAATAAAATTAGCCTACAATTTTGTCCAAATCAGGCAGTACCCGAGCTACGCTGATTTCACATGTCTTATTTGGTCCCGATCGAGATTCAGATGATTTGAGCAGAAAATCGTCCGTCAACAAGTAATCAAAAATAGAAAAACACGAAAAGGGGTGCAACACGAGGACTTCCCAAGTTGTCACCGATCCTAGTACTGCGCTTTCGCCCAAGCACGCTTAACTTGGAGTTCTGATGGGATCCGGTGCATTAGTGCTGGTATGATCACACTCGACATTGAGTGGGATGTTTATTCTTATATCCCTCGAGTACGTGTGGAGCGGGCGGCGATGGACAACACGCGGCACTGCTCTCGCCCAATCATAACCATGAAGTTAAGCGTTCTGGCGCGATGGCAGATCTAGGATGGGTGACCTCCCTGGGAAGACCTCGTGTCGCGATCGTTTACGTAAATTATGGATAAAACAGTCGAAATAATTGTTTTTAATGAGTTATTCGTCTCCGGAGTAATCTGCGTCATACCCTTCCGCACAGAACCAGCTCACGACAACAAAAATCGATAAATGTTCCCAGAAAATAGAAAAAAAATAAGAAGAAGGAAATAACGAATGTAAAGCTATTATTATGCCTCGGATACGATAAAATGGAACCGGAATCGAATTTTGAACTTCCTAACCGGATTTCTCGAGAAAACGAAAGCTTAACAGAAGCGGTAAATCGCAAATTAGAGGGTCTTAAAGAAGGAATTCGGCTAAAATCTCGTCAGCTCATTGCGTCGTAATGAGTCTCGTCCGTTTGCCCGTTTACAATCAAATTAGCCTACAATTTTGTCCAAATCCGGCAGTGCCCGAGCTACTTTCATTTCACATGTCTTATCTGGTCCCGATCGAGATTCAGATGATTTGAGCCGAAACTCGTCTGTCAACAGGTAATCAGAAATAGAAAAACACGAAAAGGGGTGCAACCCGAGGACTTCCCAGGGGGTCACCCATCCTAGTCCTGCTCTCGCCCAAGCACGCTTCACTTCGGAGTTCTGATGGGATCCGGTGCATTAGTGCTGGTATGATCGCACCTGACATTGAGTGGGATGTTTATTCTTATATCACTCGAGTACGTGTGAAGCGGGCGGCGATGGACAACACGCGGCACTGCTCTCGCCCAATCATAACCATGAAGTTAAGCGTTCTGGCGCGATGGCAGAGCTAGGATGGGTGACCTCCCTGGGAAGACCCGTGTCGCGACCGTTTACGTAAATTATGGATAAAACAGTCGAAATAATTATTTTTAATGAGTTCACCGTCTCCGGAGTAATCTGCGTCATACCCTTCCGCACAGAACTGGCTCACGACAACAAAAATCGATAAATGTTCCCAGAAAATAGAAAAAAAATAAGAAGAAGGAAATAACGAATGTAAAGCTATTATTATGCCTCGGATACGATAAAATGGAACCGGAATCGAATTTCGAACTTCCTAAGCGGATTTCTCGAGAAAACGAAAGCTTAACAGAAGCGGTAAATCGCAAATTAGAGGGTCTTAGAGAAGGAATTCGGCTAAAATTTCGTCAGCTCATTGCGTAGTAATAAGTCTCGTCCGTTTGCCCGTTTACAATCAAATTAGCCTAGAATTTTGTCCAAATCCGGCAGTGCCCGAAGCTACTTTCATTTCACATGTCTTATCTGGTCCCGATTGAGATTCAGATGATTTGAGCCGAAACTCGTCTGTCTACAAGTAATCAGAAATAGAAAAACACGAAAAGGGGTGCAACACGAGGACTTCCCAGGGGTTCACCCATCCTAGTACTGCTCTCGCCCAAGCACGCTTAACTTCGGAGTTCTAATGGGATCCGGTGCATTAGTGTTGGTATGATCGCACCCGACATTGAGTGGGATGTTTATTCTTATATCCCTCGAGTACGTGTGGAGCGGGCGGCGATGGACAACACGCGGCACTGCTCTCGCCCAATCATAACCATGAAGTTAAGCGTTTTGGCGCGATGGCAGAACTAGGATGGGTGACCTCCCTGGGAAGACCTCGTGTCGCGACCGTTTACGTAAATTATAGATAAAACAGTCAAAATAATTGTTTTTAATGAGTTGACCGTCTCCGGAGTAATCTGCGTCATACCCTTCCGCACAGAACCGGCTCACGACAACAAAAATCGATAAATGTTGGCAGAAAATAAAAAAAAAAATAAGAAGAAGGAAATAACGAAATGTTAAGGCTATTATTATTCTTAGGATACGAGAAAATTGAACCAGAATCGAATTTCGAACTTCCAAAGAGGATTTTCGAGGAAACGAAAGCTTAACAGAAGCGGTTAAATCGCAATTAGAGGGTCTTAGAGAAGGAATTCGGCTAAAATCTCGTCAGCTCATTGCGTAGTAATGAGTCTCGTTCATATTCCCGTTTACAATCAAATTAGGCTACAATTTGTCCAAATCCGGCAGTTCCCGAGCTACGTTGATTTCACATGTCTTATCTGGTCCCGATCGAGATTCAGATGATTTGAGCCGAAAATCGTCTGTCAACAAGTAATCAAAAATAGAAAAACACGAAAAGTGGTGCAACACGAGGAATTCTATGAATGTAAAGCTATTATTATTCCTGGGATACGATAAAATGGATTCGGAATCGAATTTCGAACTTCCTAAACGGATTTTTTTTGAGGAAACGAAACATTAACAGAAGCGGTAAATCGCATATTAAAGGGTCTTAGAGAAGAAATTTAGCTAAAATCTCGCGAGCACTTTGTGGAGTAATGAGTCTCGTCCGTTTGCCCATTTACAATAAAATTAGCCTACAATTTTGTCCAAATCAGGCAGTACCCGAGCTACGCTGATTTCACATGTCTTATTTGGTCCCGATCGAGATTCAGATGATTTGAGCAGAAAATCGTCCGTCAACAAGTAATCAAAAATAGAAAAACACGAAAAGGGGTGCAACACGAGGACCTTCCCAAGTTGTCACCGATCCTAGTACTGCGCTTTCGCCCAAGCACGCTTAACTTTGGAGTTCTGATGGGATCCGGTGCATTAGTGCTGGTATGATCGCACTCGACATTGAGTGGGATGTTTATTCTTATATCCCTCGAGTACGTGTGGAGCGGGCGGCGATGGACAACACGCGGCACTTCTCTCGCCCAATCATAACCATGAAGTTAAGCGTTCTGGCGCGATGGCAGAGCTAGGATGGGTGACCTCCCTGGGAAGACCTCGTGTCGCGATCGTTACGTAAATTATGGATAAAACAGTCGAAATAATTGTTTTTAATGAGTTATTCGTCTCCGGAGTAATCTGCGTCATACCCTTCCGCACAGAACCAGCTCACGACAACAAAAATCGATAAATGTTCCCAGAAAATAGAAAAAAAATAAGAAGAAGAAAATAACGAATGTAAAGCTATTATTATGCCTCGGATACGAATAAAATGGAACGGAATCGAATTTTGAACTTCCTAAGCGGATTTCTCGAGAAAACGGAAAGCTTAACAGAAGCGGTAAATCGCAAATTAGAGGGTCTTAAAGAAGGAATTCGGCCTAAATCTCGTCAGCTCATTGCGTAGTAATGAGTCTCGTCCGTAGCTCGTTTACAATCAAATTAGCCTACAATTTTTTCCAAATCCGGCACTGCCCGAGCTACTTCATTTCACATGTCTTATCTGGTCCCGATCGAGATTCAGATGATTTGAGCCGAAACTCGTCTGTCAACAAGTAATCAGAAATAGAAAAACACGAAAAGGGGTGCAACACGAGGACTTCCCAGGGGGTCACCCATCCTAGTACTGCGCTTTCGCCCAAGCACGCTTAACTTCGGAGTTCTGATGGGATCCGGTGCATTAGTGCTGGTATGATCGCACCTGACATTGAGTGGGATGTTTATTCTTATATCCCCGAGTACGTGTGGAGCGGCGGCGATGGAAAACACGCGGCACTGGTCTCGCCCAATCATAACCATGAAGTTAAGCGTTCTGGCGCGAGGCAGAGCTAGGATGGGTGACCTCTCTGGGAAGACCTCGTGTCGCGACCGTTTATGTAAAGTATGGATAAAACAGTCGAAATAATTGTTTTTAATGAGTTCACCGTCTCCGGAGTAATCTGCATCATACCCTTCCGCACAAGAACCGGCTCACGACAACAAAAATCGATAAATGTTCCCAGAAAATAGAAAAAAATAAGAGAAGAAGAAAAATAACGAATGTAAAGTATTATTAGCCTCGATACGATAAAATGGAAACGGAAATCGAATTTCGAACTTCCTAAGCGGCTTTCTCGAGAAAACGAAAGCTTAACAGAAGCGGTAAAATCGCAAATTAGAGGGTCTTAGAGAAGGAATTCGGCTAAAATCTCGTCAGCTCTGTTGCGTAGTAATGAGTCTCGTCCGTTTGCCCGTTTACAATCAAATTAGCCTAGAATTTTGCCAAATCCGGTATGCCCGAGCTACTTTCATTCACATGTCTTATCTGGTCCCGATTGAGATTCATAGATTTGAGCCGAAACTCGTATGTCAACAAGTATCAGAAATAGAAAAACACGAAAAGGGTTGTAACACGAGGACTTCCCAGGGGGTCAACCATCTAGTACTGCTCTCGCCCAAGCACGCTTAACTTCGGAGTTCTGATGGGATCCGGTGCATTAGTGCTGGTATGATCGCACCCGACATTGAGTGGGATGTTTATTCTTATATCCCTCGAGTACGTGTGGAGCGGGCGGCGATGGACAACACGCGGCACTGCTCTCGCCCAATCATAACCATGAAGTTAAGCGTTCTGGCGCGATGGTAGAGCTAGGATGGGTGACCTCCCTGGGAAGACCTCGTGTCGCGACCGTTTACGTAAATTATGGATAAAACAGTCGAAATAATTGTTTTTAATGAGTTAACCGTCTCCGGAGTAATCTGCGTCATACCCTTCCGCACAGAACCGGCTCACGACAACAAAAATCGATAAATGTTCCCAGAAAATAGAAAAAAAATAAGAAGAAGGAAATAACGAATGTAAAGCTATTATTATGCCTGGATACGATAAAATGGAACCGAATCGAATTTCGAACTTCCTAAGGGATTTCTCGAGGAAACGAAAGCTTAACAGAAGCGGTAAATCGCAAATTAGAGGGTCTTAGAGAAGGAATTCGGCTAAAATCTCGTCAGCTCATTGCGTAGTAATGAGTCTCGTCCGTTTGCCCGTTTACAATCAAATTAGCCTACAATTTTGTCCAAATCCGGCAGTGCCCGAGCTACTTTCATTTCACATGTCTTATCTGGTCCCGATCGAGATTCAGATGATTTGAGCCGAAAATCGTCTGTCAACAAGTAATCAAAATAGAAAAACACGAAAAGGGTGCAACACGAGGACTTCCCAGGGGTCACCCATCCTAGTACTGCTCTCGCCCAAGCACGCTTAACTTCGGAGTTCTGATGGGATCCGGTGCATTAGTGCTGGTATGATCGCACCCGACATTGAGTGGGATGTTTATTCTTATATCCCTCGAGTACGTGTGGAGCGGGCGGCGATGGACAACAGCGGCACTGCTCTCGCCCAATCATAACCATGAAGTTAAGCGTTCTGGCGCGATGGCAGAGCTAGGATGGGTGACCTCCCTGGGAAGACCTCGTGTCGCGACCGTTTACGTAAATTATGGATAAACAGTCGAAATAATTTTTTTAGTTAACCGTCTCCGGTAATCTGCGTCATACCCTTCCGCACAGAACCGGCTCACGACAACAAAATCGATAAATGTTCCCAGAAAATAGAAAAAAAAATAAGAAGAAGGAAATAACGAATGTAAAGCTATTATTATGCTGGGATACGATAAAATGGAACCGAATCGAATTTCGAACTTCCTAAGCGGATTTCTCGAGGAAACGAAAGCTTAACAGAAGCGGTAAATCGCAAATTAGAGGGTCTTAGAGAAGGAATTCGGCTAAAATCTCGTCAGCTCATTGCGTAGTAATGAGTCTCGTCCGTTTGCCCGTTTACAATCAAATTAGCCTACAATTTTGTCCAAATCCGGCAGTGCCCGAGCTACTTTCATTTCACATGTCTTATCTGGTCCCGATCGAGATTCAGATGATTTGAGCCGAAAATCGTCTGTCAACAAGTAATCAAAAATAGAAAAACACGAAAAAGGGTGCAACACGAGGACTTCCCAGGGGTCACCCATCCTAGTACTGCTCTCGCCCAAGCACGCTTAACTTCGGTTCTGATGGGATCCGTGCATTAGTGCTGGTATGATCGCACCCGACATTGAGTGGGATGTTTATTCTTATATCCCTCGAGTACGTGTGGAGCGGGCGGCGATGGACAACACGCGGCACTGCTCTCGCCCAATCATAACCATGAAGTTAAGCGTTCTGGCGCGATGGCAGAGCTAGGATGGGTGACCTCCCTGGGAAGACTCGTGTCGCGACCGTTTACGTAAATTATGGATAAAACAGTCGAAATAATTGTTTTTAATGAGTTAACCGTCTCCGGAGTAATCTGCGTCATACCCTTCCGCACAGAACCGGCTCACGACAACAAAAATCGATAAATGTTCCCAGAAAATAGAAAAAAAATAAGAAGAAGGAAATAACGAATGTAAAGCTATTATTAGCTGGATACGATAAAATGGAACCGGAATCGAATTTCGAACTTCCTAAGCGGATTTCTCGAGGAAACGAAAGCTTAACAGAAGCGGTAAATCGCAAATTAGAGGGTCTTAGAGAAGGAATTCGGCTAAAATCTCGTCAGCTCATTGCGTAGTAATGAGTCTCGTCCGTTTGCCCGTTTACAATCAAATTAGCCTACAATTTGTCCAAATCCGGCAGTGCCCGAGCTACTTTCATTTCACATGTCTTATCTGGTCCATCGGATTCAGATGATTTGAGCCGAAAATCGTCTGCAACAAGTAATCAAAAATAGAAAACACGAAAAGGGTGCAAAACGAGGACTTCCC
>NC_134559.1:40355388-40405425 GCF_025594145.1 Primulina tabacum
GAACCGGAATCGAATTTCGAACTTCCTAAGCGGATTTCTCGAGGAAACGAAAGCTTAACAGAAGCGGTAAATCGCAAATTAGAGGGTCTTAGAGAAGGAATTCGGCTAAAATCTCGTCAGCTCATTGCGTAGTAATGAGTCTCGTCCGTTTGCCCGTTTACAATCAAATTAGCCTACAATTTTGTCCAAATCCGGCAGTGCCCGAGCTACTTTCATTTCACATGTCTTATCTGGTCCCGATCGAGATTCAGATGATTTGAGCCGACTGTCAACAAGTAATCAAAAATAGAAAAACACGAAAAAGGTTGTGCAACACGAGGACTTCCCAGGGGGTCACCCATCCTAGTACTGCTCTCGCCCAAGCACGCTTAACTTCGGAGTTCTGATGGGATCCGGTGCATTAGTGCTGGTATGATCGCACCCGACATTGAGTGGGATGTTTATTCTTATATCCCTCGAGTACGTGTGGAGCGGGCGGCGATGGACAACACGCGGCACTGCTCCTCGCCCAATCATAACCATGAAGTTAAGCGTTCTGGCGCGATGGCAGAGCTAGGATGGTGACCTCCCTGGGAAGACCTCGTGTCGCGACCGGTTTACGTAAATTATGGATAAAACAGTCGAAATATTGTTTTTAATGAGTTAACCGTCTCCGGAGTAATCTGCGTCATACCCTTCCGCACAGAACCGGCTCACGACAACAAAAATCGATAAATGTTCCCAGAAAATAGAAAAAAAAATAAGAAGAAGGAAATAACGAATGTAAAGCTATTATTATGCCTAGGATACGATAAAATGGAACCGGAATCGAATTTCGAACTTCCTAAGGCGGATTTCTCGAGGAAACGAAAGCTTAACAGAAGCGGTAAATCGCAAATTAGAGGGTCTTAGAGAAGGAATTCGGCTAAAATCTCGTCAGCTCATTGCGTAGTAATGAGTCTCGTCCGTTTGCCCGTTACAATCAAATTAGCCTACAATTTTGTCCAAATCCGGCAGTGGCCGAGCTACTTTCATTTCACATGTCGTATTTGTCCCGATCGAGATTCAGATGATTTAGCCGAAATCGGTCAGACAAGTAATCAAAAAGACGAAAACAACGAAAAAAGGGTGCAACACGAGGACTTCCCAGGAGGTCACCCTCTAGTAGACTGCTTCCGCCCAAGCACGCTTAACTTCGGAGTTCTGATGGATCCGGTGCATTAGTGATGGTATGATCGCACCCGACATTGAGTGGGGATGTTTATTCTTATATCCCCGAGTACGTGTGGAGCGGGCGGCGATGGACAACACGCGGCACTGCTTCTCGCCCATCATACCATGAAGTTAAGCGTTCTGGCGCATGGCAGAGCGTAGTAGGGTTACCTCCCTGGGAGACCTCGTGTCGCGACCGTTTACGTAAATTATGGATAAAACAGTCGAAATAATTGTTTTAATTGAGTTAACCGCTCGGGAGTAATCTGCGTCATACCCTTCCGCACAGAACCCGCTCACGACAACAAAAATCGATAAATGTTCCCAGAAAATAGAAAAAAAAATAAGAAGAAGGAAATAACGAATGTAAAGCTATTATTATGCCTGGGATACGATAAAATGGAACCGGAATCGAATTTCGAACTTCCTAAGCGGATTTCTCGAGGAAACGAAGCTTAACAAAGCGGTAAATCGCAAATTAGAGGGTCTTAGAGGAAGGAATTCGGCTTAAAATCTCGTCAGCTCATTGCGTAGTAATGAGTCTCGTCCGTTTGCCCGTTTACAATCAATTAGCCTACAATTTTGTCCAAATCCGGCAGTGCCCGAGCTAACTTTCATTTCACATGTTCTTATCTGGTCCCGATCGAGATTCAGATGATTTGAGCCGAAAATCGTCTGTCAACAAGTAATCAAAAATAGAAAAAACACGAAAAAGGGGTGCAACACGAGGACTTCCCAGGGGTCACCATCCTAGTACTGCGCTCAGCCCAAGCACGCTTAACTTCGGAGTTCTGATGGGATCCGGTGCATTAGTGCTGGTATGATCGCACCCGACATTGAGTGGGATGTTTATTCTTATATCCCTCGAGTACGTGTGGAGCGGGCGGCGATGGACAACACGCGGCACTGCTTCGCCCAATCATAACCATGAAGTTAAGCGTTCTGGCGCGATGGCAGAGGTAGGATGGGTGACCTCCCTGGGAAGACCTCGTGTCGCGATCGTTTACGTAAATTAGGATAAAACAGTCGAAATATTGTTTTAAATGAGTTAACCGTCTCCGGAGTAATCTGCGTCATACCCTTCCGCACAGAACCGCTCACGACAACAAAAATCGATAAATGTTCCCAGAAAAATAGAAAAAAAAATAAAGAAGAAGGAAATAACGAATGTAAAGCTATTATTATGCCTGGGATACGATAAAATGGAACCGGAATCGAATTTCGAACTTCCTAAGCGGATTTCTCGAGGAAACGAAAGCTTAACAGAAGCGGTAAATCGCAAATTAGAGGGTCTTAGAGAAGGAATTCGGCTAAAATCTCGTCAGCTCATTGCGTAGTAATGAGTCCCGTCCGTTTGCCCGTTTACAATCAAATTAGCCTACAATTTTGTCCAAATCCGCAGTGCCCGAGCTACTTTCATTTCACATGTCTTATCTGGTCCCGATCGAGATTCAGATGATTTGAGCCGAAAATCGTCTGTCAACAAGTAATCAAAAATAGAAAAACAACGAAAAAGGGGTGCAACACGAGGACGTTCCCAGGAGGTCACCCATCCTAGTACTGCTCTCGCCCAAGCAACAGCTTAACTTCGGAGTTCTGATGGGATCCGGTGCATTAGTGCTGGTATGATCGCACCCGACATTGAGTGGGATGTTTATTCTTATATCCTCGAGTACGTGTGGAGCGGGCGCGATGGACAACACGCGGCACTGCTCTCCGCCCAATCATAACATGAAGTTAAGCGTTCTGGCGCGATTGGCAGAGCTAGGATGGGTGACCTCCCTGGGAAGACCTCGTGTCGCGACTCGTTTACCGTAAATTATGGATTAAACAGTCGAAATAATTGTTTTTAATGAGTTAACCGTCTCCGGAGTAATCTGCGTCATACCCTTCCGCACAGAACCGGCTCACGACAACAAAAAATCGATAAATGTTCCCAGAAAATAGAAAAAAAAATAAGAAGAAGGAAATAACGAATGTAAAGCTATTATTATGCCTGGGATACGATAAAATGGAACCGGAATCGAATTTCGAACTTCCTAAGCGGATTTCTCGAGGAAACGAAAGCTTAACAGAAGCGTTAAATCGCAAATTAGAGGGTCTTAGAGAAGGAATTCGGCTAAAATCTCGTCAGCTCATTGCGTAGTAATGAGTCTCGTCCGTTTGCCCGTTTACAATCAAATTAGCCTACAATTTTGTCCAAATCCGGCAGTGCCCGAGCTACTTTCATTTCACATGTCTTATCTGGTCCCGATCGAGATTCAGATGATTTGAGCCGAAAATCGTCTGTCAACAAGTAATCAAAAATAGAAAAACACGAAAAAGGGTGCAACACGAGGACTTCCCAGGGGGTCACCCATCTAGTACTGCTCTCGCCAAGCACGCTTAACTTCGGAGTTCTGATGGGATCCGGTGCATTAGTGCTGGTATGATCGCACCAGACATTGAGTGGGATGTTTATTCTTATATCCCTCGAGTACGTGTGGAGCGGGCGGCGATGGACAACACGCGGCACTGCTCTCGCCCAATCATAACCATGAAGTTAAGCGTTCTGGCGCGATGGCAGAGCTAGGATGGGTGACCTCCCTGGGAAGACCTCGTGTCGCGACCGTTTACGTAAATTATGGATAAAACAGTCGAAATAATTGTTTTAATGAGTTAACCGTCCTCCGGAGTAATCTGCGTCATACCTTCCGCACAGAACCGCCTCACGACAACAAAATCGATAAATGTTCCCAGAAAATAGAAAAAAAAAATAAGAGAAGGAAATAACGAATGTAAAGCTATTATTATGCCTGGATACGATAAAATGGAACCAGGAATCGAATTTCGAACTTCCTAAGCGGATTTCTCGAGGAAACGAAAGCTTAACAGAAGCGGTAAATCGCAAATTAGAGGGTCTTAGAGAAGGAATTCGGCTAAAATCTCGTCAGCTCATTGCGTAGTAATGAGTCTCGTCCGTTTGCCCGTTTACAATCAAATTAGCCTACAATTTTGTCCAAATCCGGCAGTGCCCGAGCTACTTTCATTTCACATGTCTTATCTGGTCCCGATCGAGATTCAGATGATTTGAGCCGAAAATCGTCTGTCAACAAGTAATCAAAAATAGAAAAAACACGAAAAAAGGGTGCAACACGAGGACTTCCCAGGGGGTCACCCATCCTAGTACTGCTCTCGCCCAAGCACGCTTAACTTCGGAGTTCTGATGGGATCCGGTGCATTAGTGCTGGTATGATCGCACCCGACATTGAGTGGGATGTTTATTCTTATATCCCTCGAGTACGTGTGGAGCGGGCGGCGATGGACAACACGCGGCACTGCTCTCGCCCAATCATAACCATGAAGTTAAGCGTTCTGGCGCGATGGCAGAGCTAGGATGGGTGACCTCCCTGGGAAGACCTCGTGTCGCGACGTTTACGTAAATTATGGATAAAACAGTCGAAATAATTGTTTTTAAATGAGTTAACCGTCTCCGGAGTAATCTGCGTCATACCCTTCCGCACAGAACCGGCTCACGACAACAAAAATCGATAAATGTTCCCAGAAAATAGAAAAAAAAATAAGAAGAAGGAAATAACGAATGTAAAGCTATTATTATGCCTGGATACGATAAAATGGAACCGGAATCGAATTTCGAACTTCCTAAGCGGATTTCTCGAGGAAACGAAAGCTTAACAGAAGCGGTAAATCGCAAATTAGAGGGTCTTAGAGAAGGAATTCGGCTAAATCTCGTCAGCTCATTGCGTAGTAATGAGTCTCGTCCGTTTGCCCGTTTACAATCAAATTAGCCTACATTTTGTCCAAATCCGGCAGTGCCCGAGCTACTTTCATTTCACATGTCTTATCTGGTCCCGATCGAGATTCAGATGATTTGAGCCGAAAATCGTCTGTCAACAAGTAATCAAAAATAGAAAAACACGAAAAAGGGTGCAACACGAGGACTTCCCAGGGGGTCACCCATCCTAGTACTGCTCTCGCCCAAGCACGCTTAACTTCGGAGTTCTGATGGGATCCGGTGCATTAGTGCTGGTATGATCGCACCCGACATTGAGTGGGATGTTTATTCTTATATCCCTCGAGTACGTGTGGAGCGGGCGGCGATGGACAACACGCGGCACTGCTTCTCGCCCAATCATAACCACGAAGTTAAGCGTTCTGGCGCGATGGCAGAGGCTAGGATGGGTGACCTCCCTGGGAAGACCTCGTGTCGCGATCGTTTACGTAAATTATGGATAAAACAGTCGAAATAATTGTTTTAATGAGTTAACCGTCTCCGGAGTAATCTGCGTCATACCCTTCCGCACAGAACCGGCTCACGACAACAAAAATCGATAAATGTTCCCAGAAAATAGAAAAAAAAATAAGAAGAAGGAAATAACGAATGTAAAGCTATTATTATGCCTGGGATACGATAAAATGGAACCGGAAATCGAATTTCGAACTTCCTAAGCGGATTTCTCGAGGAAACGAAAGCTTAACAGAAGCGGTAAATCGCAAATTAGAGGGTCTTAGAGAAGGAATTCGGCTAAATCTCGTCAGCTCATTGCGTAGTAATGAGTCTCGTCCGTTTGCCCGTTTACAATCAAATTAGCCTACAATTTTGTCCAAATCCGGCAGTGCCCGAGCTACTTTCATTTCACATGTCTTATCTGGTCCCGATCGAGATTCAGATGATTTGAGCCGAAAATCGTCTGTCAACAAGTAATCAAAAATAGAAAACACGAAAAGGGTGCAACACTAGGACTTCCCAGGGGTCACCATCCTAGTACTGCTCTCGCCCAAGCACGCTTAACTTCGGAGTTCTGATGGGATCCGGTGCATTAGTGCTGGTATGATCGCACCCGACATGAGTGGGATGTTTATTCTTATATCCCTCGAGTACTGTGGAGCGGGCGGCGATGGACAACACGCGGCACTGCTCTCGCCCAATCATAACCACGAAGTTAAGCGTTCTGGCGCGATGGCAGAGGTAGTATGGGTGACCTCCCTGGGAAGACCTCGTGTCGCGATCGTTACGTAAATTATGGATAAAACAGTCGAAATAATTGTTTTAAATTAGTTAACCATCTCCGGAGTATCTGCGTCATAACCCTTCCGCACAGAACCGGCTCACGACAACAAAAATCGATAAATGTTCCCAGAAAATAGAAAAAAAAATAAGAAGAAGGAAATAACGAATGTAAAGCTATTATTATGCCTGGGATACGATAAAATGGAACCGGAATCGAATTTCGAACTTCCTAAGCGGATTTCTCGAGGAAACGAAAGCTTAACAGAAGCGGTAAATCGCAAATTAGAGGTCTTAGAGAAGGAATTCGGCTAAAATACTCGTCAGCTCATTGCGTAGTAATGAGTCTCGTCCGTTTGCCCGTTTACAATCAAATTAGCCTACAATTTTGTCCAAATCCGGCAGTGCCCGAGCTACTTTCATTTCACATGTCTTATCTGGTCCCGATCGAGATTCAGATGATTTGAGCCGAAAATCGTCTGTCAACAAGTAATCAAAATAGAAAAACACGAAAAAGGGTGCAACACTAGGACTTCCCAGGGGGTCACCATCCTAGTACTGCTCTCGCCCAAGCACGCTTAACTTCGGAGTTCTGATGGGATCCGGTGCATTAGTGCTAGGTATGATCGCACCCGACATTGAGTGGGATGTTTATTCTTATATCCCTCGAGTACTGTGTGGAGCGGGCGGCGATGGACAACACGCGGCACTGCTTTCGCCCAATCATAACCACGAAGTTAAGCGTTCTGGCGCGATGGCAGAGCTAGGATGGGTGACCTCCCTGGGAAGACCTCGTGTCGCGAATCGTTTACGTAAATTATGGATAAAACAGTCGAAATAATTGTTTTAATGAGTTAACCGTCTCCGGAGTAATCTGCGTCATACCCTTCCGCACAGAACCGGCTCACGACAACAAAAATCGATAAATGTTCCCAGAAAATAGAAAAAAAATAAGAAGAAGGAAATAACGAATGTAAAGCTATTATTATGCCTGGGATACGATAAAATGGAACCGGAATCGAATTTCGAACTTCCTAAGCGGATTTCTCGAGGAAACGAAAGCTTAACAGAAGCGGTAATCGCAAATTAGAGGGTCTTAGAGAAGGAATTCGGCTAAAATCTCGTCAGCTCATTGCGTAGTAATGAGTCTCGTCCGTTTGCCCGTTTACAATCAAATTAGCCTACAATTTTGTCCAAATCCGGCAGTGACCGAGCTACTTTCATTTCACATGTCTTATCTGGTCCCGATCGAGATTCAGATGATTTGAGCCGAAAATCGTCTGTCAACAAGTAATCAAAAATAGAAAAACACGAAAAAGGTTGTGCAACACTAGGACTTCCAAGGGGGTCACAATTCCTAGTACTGCTCTCGCCCAAGCACGCTTAACTTCGGAGTTCTGATGGGATCCGGTGCATTAGTGCTGGTATGATCGCACCAGACATTGAGTGGGATGTTTATTCTTATATCCCTCGAGTACGTGTGGAGCTGGCGGCGATGGACAACACGCGGCATGCTCTCGCCCAATCATAACCACGAAGTTAAGCGTTCTGGCGCGATGGCAGAGCTAGGATGGGTGACCTCCCTGGGAAGACCTCGTGTCGCGAACGTTTACGTAAATTATGATAAAACAGTCGAAATAATTATTTTTAATGAGTTACCGTCTCCGGAGTAATCTGCGTCATACCCTTCCGCACAGAACCGGCTCACGACAACAAAAAATCGATAAATGTTCCCAGAAAATAGAAAAAAAAATCTCGTCAGCTCATTGCGTAGTAATGAGTCTCGTCCGTTTGCCCGTTTACAATCAAATTAGCCTACAATTTTGTCCAAATCCGGCAGTGACCGAGCTACTCTTATTTCACATGTCTTATCTGGTCCCGATCGAGATTCCGATGATTGAGCCGAAAATCGTCTGTCAACAAGTAATCAAAAATAGAAAAACACGAAAAAGGTGTGTGCAACACTAGGACTTCCAAGGGGGTCACCATTCCTAGTACTGCTCTCGCCCAAGCACGCTTAACTTCGGAGTTCTGATGGGATCCGGTGCATTAGTGCTGGTATGATCGCACCCGACATTGAGTGGGATGTTTATTCTTATATCCCTCGAGTACGTGTGGAGCGGGCGGCGATGGACAACACGCGGCACTGCTCTCGCCAAATCATAACCACGAAGTTAAGCGTTCTGGCGCGATGGCAGAGCTAGGATGGGTGACCTCCCTGGGAAGACCTCGTGTCGCGAACGTTTACGTAAATTATGGATAAAACAGTCGAAATAATTGTTTTTAATGAGTTAACCGTCTCCGAGTAATCTGCGTCATACCCTTCCGCACAGAACCGGCTCACGACAACAAAAATCGATAAATGTTCCCAGAAAATAGAAAAAAATCTCGTCAGCTCATTGCGTAGTAATGAGTCTCTTCCGTTTGCCCGTTTACAATCAAATTAGCCTTCAATTTTGTCCAAATCCGACAGTGACCGAGCTACTTTCATTTCACATGTCTTATCTTGTCCCGATCGAGATTCGGATGATTTGAGCCGAAAATCATCTGTCAACAAGTAATCAAAAATAGAAAAACACGAAAAAGGGTGCAACACTAGGACTTCCCAGGGGGTCACCTATCCTAGTACTGCTCTCAGCCCAAGCACGCTTAACTTCGGAGTTCTGATGGGATCCGGTGCATAAGTGCTGGTATGATCGCACCCGACATTGAGTGGGATGTTTATTCTTATATCCCTCGAGTACGTGTGGAGCGGGCGGCGATGGACAACACGCGGCACTGCTCTCACCAAATCATAACCACGAAGTTAAACGTTCTGGCGTGATGGCAGAGGTAGGATGGGTGACCTCCCTGGGAAGACCTCGTGTCGCGATCGTTTACGTAAATTATGGATAAAACAAACGAAATAATTGTTTTTAATTAGTTAACCGTCTCCGGAGTAATCTACGTCATACCCTTCCACACAGAACCGCTCACGACAACAAAAATCGATAAATGTTCCCAGAAAATAGAAAAAAAAATAAGAAGAAGGAAATAACGAATGTAAAGCTATTATTATGCCTGGGATACGATAAAATGGAACCGGAATCGAATTTCGAACTTCCTAAGCGGATTTCTCGAGGAAACGAAAGCTTAACAGAAGCGTTAAATCGCAAATTAGAGGGTCTTAGAGAAGGAATTCGGCTAAAATCTCGTCAGGCTCATTGCGTAGTAATGAGTCTCGTCCGTTGCCCGTTGTACAATCAAATTAGCCTACATTTGTCCAAATCCGGCAGTGCCCGAGCTACTTTCATTTCACATGTCTTATCTGGTCCCGATCGAGATTCAGATGATTTGAGCCGAAAATCGTCTGTCAACAAGTAATCAAAATAGAAAAAACAACGAAAAAGGGTGCAACACGCGAGACTTCCCAGGGGGTCACCCATCCTAGTACTAGCTCTCGACCAAGCACGCTTAACTTCGGAGTTCTGATGGGATCCGGTGCATTAGTGCTGGTAATGATCGCACCCGACAATTGAGTGGGATGTTTATTCTTAATATCCTCGAGTACGTGTGGAGCGGGCGGCGATGGACAACACGCGCACTGCTCTCGCCCAATCATAACCAGGAAGTTAAGCGTTCTGGCGCGATGGCAGAGCTAGGATGGGTGACCTCCCTGGGAAGACCTCGTGTCGCGATCGTTTACGTAAATTATGATAAAACAGTCGAAATAATTGTTTTTAATGAGTTAACCGTCTCCGGAGTAATCTGCGTCATACCCTTCCGCACAGAAACAGCTCACGACAACAAAAATCGATAAATGTTCCCAGAAAATAGAAAAAAAATAAGAAGAAGGAAATAACGAATGTAAAGCTATTATTATGCCTGGGATACGATAAAATGGAACCGCAATCGAATTTCGAACTTCCTAAGCGGATTTCTCGAGGAAACGAAAGCTTAACAGAAGCGGTAAATCGCAAATTAGAGGGTCTTAGAGAAGGAATTCGGCTAAAATCTCGTCAGCTCATTGCGTAGTATGAGTCTCGTCCGTTTGCACGTTACAATCAAATTAGCCTACAATTTTGTCCAAATCCGGCAGTGCCCGAGCTACTTTCATTTCACATGTTTATCTGGTCCCGATCGAGATTCAGATGATTTGAGCCGAAAATCGTCTGTCAACAAGTAATCAAAAATAGAAAAACACGAAAAAGGTTGCAACACGAGGACTTCCCAGGGGGTCACCCACCCTAGTACTGCTCTCGCCTAAGCACGCTTAACTTCGGAGTTCTGATCGGGATCCGGTGCATTAGTGCTGGTATGATCGCACCCGACATTGAGTGGGATGTTTATTCTTATATCCCACGAGTACGTGTGGAGCGGGCGGCGATGGACAACACGCGGCACTGCTCTCGCCCAATCATAACCACGAAGTTAAGCGTTCTGGCGCGATGGCAGAGCTAGGATGGGTGACCTCCCTGAGAAGACCTCGTTTCGCGACCGTTTACGTAAATTATGGATAAAACAATCGAAATAATTGTTTTTAATGAATTAACCGTCTCCGGAGTAATCTGCGTCATACCCTTCCGCACAGAACCGGCTCACGACAAAAAAATCGATAAATGTTCCCAGAAAATAGGAAAAAAAATAAGAAGAAGGAAATAACGAATGTAAAGCTATTATTATGCCTGGCATACGATAAAAAGGAACCGGAATTGAATTTGAACTTCCTAAGCGGATTTCTCGAGGAAACGAAAGCTTAACAGAAGCGTTATATCGCAAATTAGAGGGTCTTAGAGAAGGAATTCGGCTAAAATCTCGTCAGCTCATTGCGTAGAAATAAGTCTCGTCCGTTTGCCCGTTTACAATCAAATTAGCCTACAATTTTGTCCAAATCCGGCAGTGCCCGAGCTACTTTCATTTCACATGTCTTATATGGTCCCGATCGAGATTCAGATGATTTGAGCCGAAAATCGTCTGTCAACAAGTAATCAAAAATAGAAAAACACGAAAAAGGTTGCAACACGAGGACTTCCCAAGGGGTCACCCACCCTAGTACTGCTCTCGCCCAAGCACGCTTAACTTCGGATTTCTGATGGGATCCGGTGCATAAGTGCTAGTAAGATCGCACCCGACATTGAGTGGGATGTTTATATTATATCCCTCGTGTACGTGTGGAGCGGGCGGCGATGGAGAACACGCGGCACTGCTCTCGCCCAACCATAACCATGAAGTTAAGCGTTCTGGCGCGATGGCAGTGCTAGGATGGGTGACCTCCCTGGGAAGACCTCGTGTCGCGACCGTTTACGTAAATTATGGATAAAACAGTCGAAATAATTGTTTTTAATGAGTTAACCGTCTCCGGAGTAATCTGCGTCATACCCTTCCGCACAGAACCGACTCACGACAACAAAAATCGATAAATGTTCCCGGAAAATAGAAAAAAAAAATAAGAAGAAGGAAATAACGAATGCAAAGCTATTATTATGCCTGGGATACGATAAAATGGAACCGGAATCGAATTTTGAACTTCCTAAGCGGATTTCTCGAGGAAACGAAAGCTTAACAGAAGCGGTAAATCGCAAATTAGAGGGTCTTAGAGAAGGAATTCGGCTAAAATCTCGTGAGCTCATTGCATAGTAATGAGTCTCGTCCGTTTGCCTGTTTACATTCAAATTAGCCTACAATTTTTTCCAAATCCGGCAGTGCCCGAGTTACTTTCATTTCACATGTTTTATCTGGTCCCGATCGAGATTCAGGTGACCTCCCTGGGAAGACCTCGTGTCGCGATCGTTTACGTAAATTATGGATAAAACAGTCGAAATAATTGTTTTAAATTAGTTAACCGTCTCCGGAGTAATCTGCGTCATACCCTTCCGCACAGAACCGGCTCACGACAAAAAAATCGATAAATGTTCCCAGAAAATAGGAAAAAAAATAAGAAGAAGGAAATAACGAATGTAAAGCTATTATTATGCCTGGCATACGATAAAATGGAACCGGAATCGAATTTTGAACTTCCTAACCGGATTTCTCGAGGAAACGAAAGCTTAACAGAAGCGTTATATCGCAAATTAGAGGGTCTTAGAGAAGGAATTCGGCTAAAATCTCGTCAGCTCATTGCGTAGAAATAAGTCTCGTCCGTTTGCCCGTTTACAATCAAATTAGCCTACAATTTTGTCCAAATCCGGCAGTGCCCGAGCTACTTTCATTTCACATGTCTTATCTGGTCCCGATCGAGATTCAGATGATTTGAGCCGAAAATCGTCTGTCAACAAGTAATCAAAAATAGAAAAACACGAAAAAGGTTGCAACACGAGGACTTCCCAAGGGGTCACCCACCCTAGTACTGCTCTCGCCCAAGCACGCTTAACTTCGGATTTCTGATGGGATCCGGTGCATAAGTGCTAGTAAGATCGCACCCGACATTGAGTGGGATGTTTATTTTATATCCCTCGTGTACGTGTGGAGCGGGCGGCGATGGAGAACACGCGGCACTGCTCTCGCCCAATCATAACCATGAAGTTAAGCGTTCTGGCGCGATGGCAGAGCTAGGATGGGTGACCTCCCTGGGAAGACCTCGTGTCACGACCGTTTACGTAAATTATGGATAAAACAGTCGAAATAATTGTTTTTAATGAGTTAACCGTCTCCGGAGTAATCTGCGTCATACCCTTCCGCACAGAACCGACTCACGACAACAAAAATCGATAAATGTTCCCGGAAAATAGAAAAAAAAAATAAGAAGAAGGAAATAACGAATGCAAAGCTATTATTATGCCTGGGATACGATAAAATGGAACCGGAATCGAATTTTGAACTTCCTAAGCGGATTTCTCGAGGAAACGAAAGCTTAACAGAAGCGGTAAATCGCAAATTAGAGGGTCTTAGAGAAGGAATTCGGCTAAAATCTCGTGAGCTCATTGCATAGTAATGAGTCTCGTCCGTTTGCCTGTTTACATTCAAATTAGCCTACAATTTTTTCCAAATCCGGCAGTGCCCGAGTTACTTTCATTTCACATGTTTTATCTGGTCCCGATCGAGATTCAGGTGACCTCCCTGGGAAGACCTCGTGTCGCGATCGTTTACGTAAATTATGGATAAAACAGTCGAAATAATTGTTTTAAATTAGTTAACCGTCTCCGGAGTAATCTGCGTCATACCCTTCCGCACAGAACCGGCTCACGACAACAAAAATCAATAAATGTTCCCAGAAAATAGAAAAAAAAATAAGAAGAAGGAAATAACGAAAGTAAAGCTATTATTATGCCTGGGATACGATAAAATGGAACCGGAATCAAATTTCGAACTTCCCAAGCGGATTTCTCGAGGAAACGAAAGCTTAACAGAAGCGGTAAATCGCAAATTAGATGGTCTTAAAGAAGGAATTCGGCTAAAATCTCGTCAACTCATTGCGTAGTAATGAGTCTCGTCCGTTTGCCCGTTTACAATCAAATTTGCCTACAATTTTGTCCAAATCCGGCAGTGCCCGAGCTACGTTGATTTCACATGTCTTATCTGGTCCCGATCGAGATTCAGATGATTTGAGTCGAAAATCGTCTGTCAACAAGTAATCAAAAATAGAAAAACACGAAAAAAGGTGCAACACGAGGATTTCACATGGGGTCACCCATCCTAGTACTGCTCTCGCCCAAGCACGCTTAACTTCTGAGTTTCTGATGGGATCCGGTGCATTAGTGCTAGTAAGATCGCACCCGACATTGAGTGGGATGTTTATTCTTATATCCCTCGTGTACGTGTGGAGCGAGCGGCGATGGACAACACGCGGCACTGCTCTCGCCCAATCATAACCATGAAGTTAAGCGTTCTGGCGCGATGGCAGAGCTAGGATGGGTGACCTCGTGTCACGACCGTTTACGTAAATTATGGATAAAACAGTCGAAATAATTGTTTTTAATGAGTTAACCGTCTCAGGAGTAATCTGCGTCATACCCTTCCGCACAGAACCGGCTCACGGCAACAAAAATCGATAAATGTTCCCAGAAAATAGAAAAAAAAATAAGAAGAAGGAAAATAACGAATGTAAAGCTATTATTATGCCTGGGATACGATAAAATGGAACCGAAATCGAATTTCGAACTTCCTAAGCGGATTTCTCGAGGAAACGAAAGCTTAACAGAAGCGTTAAATCGCAAATTAGAGGGTCTTAGAGAAGGAATTCGGCTAAAATCTCGTCAGCTCATTGCGTAGCAATGAGTCTCGTCCGTTTGCCCGTTTACAATCAAATTAGCCTACAATTTTGTCCAAATCCGGCAGTGCCCGAGCTACTTTCATTTCACATGTTTTATCTGGTCCCGATCGAGATTCAGATGATTTGAGCCGAAAATCGTCTATCAACAAGTAATCAAAAATAGAAAAACACGAATAAGGGTGCAACACGAGGACTTCCCAGGGGTCACCCATCCTAGTACTGCTCTCGCCCAAGCACGCTTGACTTCGGAGTTCTGATGGGATCCGGTGCATTAGTGCTGGTATGATCGCACCCGACATTGATTGGGATGTTTATTCTTATATCCCTCGAGTACGTGTGGAGCGGGCGGCGATGGACAACACGCGGCACTGCTTTCGCCCAATCATAACCACGAAGTTAAGCGTTCTGGCGCGATGGCAGAGGTAGTATGGGTGACCTCCCTGGGAAGACCTCGTGTCGCGATCGTTTACGTAAATTATGGATAAAACAGTCGAAATAATTGTTTTAAATTAGTTAACCGTCTCCGGAGTAATCTGCGTCATACCCTTCCGCACAGAACCGGCTCACGACAACAAAAATCGATAAATGTTCCCAGAAAATAGAAAAAAAAATAAGAAGAAGGAAATAACGAATGTAAAGCTATTATTATGCCTGGGATACGATAAAATGGAACCGGAATCGAATTTCGAACTTCCTAAGCGGATTTCTCGAGGAAACGAAAGCTTAACAGAAGCGGTAAATCGCAAATTAGAGGGTCTTAGAGAAGGAATTCGGCTAAAATCTCGTCAGCTCATTGCGTAGTAATGAGTCTCGTCCGTTTGCCCGTTTACAATCAAATTAGCCTACAATTTTGTCCAAATCCGGCAGTGCCCGAGCTACTTTCATTTCACATGTTTTATCTGGTCCCGATCGAGATTCAGATGATTTGAGCCGAAAATCGTCTGTCAACAAGTAATCAAAAATAGAAAAAAATGAAAAAAGGTGCAACACGAGGACTTCCCAGGGGGTCACCCACCCTAGTACTGCTCTCGCCCAAGCACGCTTAACTTCGGAGTTCTGATGGGATCCGGTGGAGTAGTGCTGGTATGATCACACCCGACATTGAGTGTGATGTTTATTCTTATATCCCTCGTGTACGTGTGGAGCGAGCGGCGATTGACAACACGCGGCACTGCTCTCGCCTAATCATAACCATGAAGTTAAGCGTTCTGGCGCGATGGCAGAGCTAGGATAGGGTGACCTCCCTGGGAAGACCTCGTGTCGCTACCGTTTACGTAAATTATGGATAAAACAGTCAAAATAATTTTTTTAATGAGTTAACCGTCTCCGGAGTAATCTGCGTCATACCCTTCCGCAAAGAACCGGCTCACGACAACAAAAATCGATAAATGTTCCCAGAAAATAGAAAAAAAAATAAGAAGAAGGAAATAACGAATGTAAAGCTATTATTATGCCTGGGATACGATAAAATGGAACCGGAATCGAATTTCGAACTTCCTAAGCGGATTTCTCGAGGAAACGAAAGCTTAACAGAAGCGTTAAATCGCAAATTAGAGGGTCTTAGAGAAGGAATTCGGCTAAAATCTCGTCAGCTCATTGCGTAGTAATGAGTCTCGTCCGTTTGCCCGTTTACAATCAAATTAGCCTACAATTTTGTCCAAATCCGGCAGTGCCCGAGCTACTTTCATTTCACATGTCTTATCTGGTCCCGATCGAGATTCAGATGATTTGAGCCGAAAATCGTCTGTCAACAAGTAATCAAAAATAGAAAAACACGAAAAAGGGTGCAACACGAGGACTTCCCAGGGGGTCACCCATCCTAGTACTGCTCTCGCCCAAGCACGCTTAACTTCGGAGTTCTGATGGGATCCGGTGCATTAGTGCTGGTATGATCGCACCCGACATTGAGTGGGATGTTTATTCTTATATCCCTCGAGTACGTGTGGAGCGGGCGGCGATGGACAACACGCGGCACTGCTTTCGCCCAATCATAACCACGAAGTTAAGCGTTCTGGCGCGATGGCAGAGGTAGTATGGGTGACCTCCCTAGGAAGACCTCGTGTCACGATCGTTTACGTAAATTATGGATAAAACAGTCGAAATAATTGTTTTAAATTAGTTAACCGTCTCCGGAGTAATCTGCGTCATACCCTTCCGCACAGAACCGGCTCACGACAACAAAAATCGATAAATGTTCCCAGGAAAATAGAAAAAAAAATAAGAAGAAGGAAATAACGAATGTAAAGCTATTATTATGCCTGGCATACGATAAAATGGAACCGCAATCGAATTTCGAACTTCCTAAGCGGATTTCTCGAGGAAACGAAAGCTTAACAGAAGCGGTAAATCGCAAATTAGAGGGTCTTAGAGAAGGAATTCGGCTAAAATCTCGTCAGCTCATTGCGTAGTAATGAGTCTCGTCCGTTTGCCCGTTTACAATCAAATTAGCCTACAATTTTGTCCAAATCCGGCAGTGACCGAGCTACTTTCATTTCACATGTCTTATATGGTCCCGATCGAGATTCAGATGATTTGAGCCGAAAATCGTCTGTCAACAAGTAATCAAAAATAGAAAAACACGGAAAAGGTGTGCAACACTAGGACTTCCAAGGGGGTCACCCCCATCCTAGTACTGCTCTCGCCCAAGCACGCTTAACTTCAGGGTTCTGATGGGATCCGGTGCATTAGTGCTGGTATGATCGCACCCGACATTGAGTGGGATGTTTATTCTTATATCCCTCGAGTACGTGTGGAGCGGGCGGCGATGGACAACACGCGGCACTGCTCTCGCCAAATCATAACCACGAAGTTAAGCGTTCTGGCGCGATGGCAGAGCTAGGATGGGTGACCTCCCTGGGAAGACCTCGTGTCGCGAACGTTTACGTAAATTATGGATAAAACAGTCGAAATAATTGTTTTTAATGAGTTAACCGTCTCCGGAGTAATCTGCGTCATACCCTTCCGCACAGAACCGGCTCACGACAACAAAAATCGATAAATGTTCCCAGAAAATAGAAAAAAAAATAAGAAGAAGGAAATAACGAATGTAAAGCTATTATTATGCCTGGGATACGATAAAATGGAACCGGAATCGAATTTCGAACTTCCTAAGCGGATTTCTCGAGGAAACGAAAGCTTAACAGAAGCGGTAAATCGCAAATTAGAGGGTCTTAGAGAAGGAATTCGGCTAAAATCTCGTCAGCTCATTGCGTAGTAATGAGTCTCGTCCGTTTGCCCGTTTACAATCAAATTAGCCTACAATTTTGTCCAAATCCGGCAGTGCCCGAGCTACTTTCATTTCACATGTCTTATCTGGTCCCGATCGAGATTCAGATGATTTGAGCCGAAAATCGTCTGTCAACAAGTAATCAAAAATAGAAAAACACGAAAAAGGGGTGCAACACGAGGACTTCCAGGGGTCACCCATCCTAGTACTGCTCTCGCCCAAGCACGCTTAACTTCGGAGTTCTGATGGGATCCGGTGCATTAGTGCTGGTATGATCGCACCCGACATTGAGTGGGATGTTTATTCTTATATCCCTCGAGTACGTGTGGAGCGGGCGGCGATGGACAACACGCGGCACTGCTCTCGCCCAATCATAACCATGAAGTTAAGCGTTCTGGCGCGATGGCAGAGCTAGGATGGGTGACCTCCCTGGGAAGACCTCGTGTCGCGAACGTTTACGTAAATTATGGATAAAACAGTCGAAATAATTGTTTTTAATGAGTTAACCGTCTCCGGAGTAATCTGCGTCATACCCTTCCGCACAGAACCGGCTCACGACAACAAACATCGATAAATGTTCCCAGAAAATAGAAAAAAAATAAGAAGAAGGAAATAACGAATGTAAAGCTATTATTATGCCTGGGATACGATAAAATGGAACCGGAATCGAATTTCGAACTTCCTAAGCGGATTTCTCGAGGAAACGAAAGCTTAACAGAAGCGGTAAATCGCAAATTAGAGGGTCTTAGAGAAGGAATTCGGCTAAAATCTCGTCAGCTCATTGCGTAGTAATGAGTCTCGTCCGTTTGCCCGTTTACAATCAAATTAGCCTACAATTTTGTCCAAATCCGGCAGTGCCCGAGCTACTTTCATTTCACATGTCTTATCTGGTCCCGATCGAGATTCAGATGATTTGAGCCGAAAATCGTCTGTCAACAAGTAATCAAAAATAGAAAAACACGAAAAAGGGTGCAACACGAGGACTTCCCAGGGGGTCACCCATCCTAGTACTGCTCTCGCCCAAGCACGCTTAACTTCGGAGTTCTGATGGGATCCGGTGCATTAGTGCTGGTATGATCGCACCCGACATTGAGTGGGATGTTTATTCTTATATCCCTCGAGTACGTGTGGAGCGGGCGGCGATGGACAACACGCGGCACTGCTCTCGCCCAATCATAACCATGAAGTTAAGCGTTCTGGCGCGATGGCAGAGGCTAGGATGGGTGACCTCCCTGGGAAGACCTCGTGTCGCGACGTTTACGTAAATTATGGATAAAACAGTCGAAATAATTGTTTTTAATTAGTTAACCGTCTCCGGAGTAATCTGCGTCATACCCTTCCGCACAGAACCGGCTCACGACAACAAAAATCGATAAATGTTCCCAGAAAATAGAAAAAAAAATAAGAAGAAGGAAATAACGAATGTAAAGCTATTATTATGCCTGGGATACGATAAAATGGAACCGGAATCGAATTTCGAACTTCCTAAGCGGATTTCTCGAGGAAACGAAAGCTTAACAGAAGCGGTAAATCGCAAATTAGAGGGTCTTAGAGAAGGAATTCGGCTAAAATCTCGTCAGCTCATTGCGTAGTAATGAGTCTCGTCCGTTTGCCCGTTTACAATCAAATTAGCCTACAATTTTGTCCAAATCCGGCAGTGACCGAGCTACTCTTATTTCACATGTCTTATCTGGTCCCGATCGAGATTCCGATGATTTGAGCCGAAAATCGTCTGTCAACAAGTAATCAAAAATAGAAAAACACGAAAAAGGTGTGCAACACTAGGACTTCCAAGGGGGTCACCATTCCTAGTACTGCTCTCGCCCAAGCACGCTTAACTTCGGAGTTCTGATGGGATCCGGTGCATTAGTGCTGGTATGATCGCACCCGACATTGAGTGGGATGTTTATTCTTATATCCCTCGAGTACGTGTGGAGCGGGCGGCGATGGACAACACGCGGCACTGCTCTCGCCAAATCATAACCACGAAGTTAAGCGTTCTGGCGCGATGGCAGAGCTAGGATGGGTGACCTCCCTGGGAAGACCTCGTGTCGCGAACGTTTACGTAAATTATGGATAAAACAGTCGAAATAATTGTTTTTAATGAGTTAACCGTCTCCGGAGTAATCTGCGTCATACCCTTCCGCACAGAACCGGCTCACGACAACAAAAATCGATAAATGTTCCCAGAAAATAGAAAAAAAAATAAGAAGAAGGAAATAACGAATGTAAAGCTATTATTATGCCTGGGATACGATAAAATGGAACCGGAATCGAATTTCGAACTTCCTAAGCGGATTTCTCGAGGAAACGAAAGCTTAACAGAAGCGTAAATCGCAAATTAGAGGGTCTTAGAGAAGGAATTCGGCTAAAATCTCGTCAGCTCATTGCGTAGTAATGAGTCTCGTCCGTTTGCCCGTTTACAATCAAATTAGCCTACAATTTTGTCCAAATCCGGCAGTGCCCGAGCTACTTTCATTTCACATGTTTAATCTGGTCCCGATCGAGATTCAGATGATTTGAGCCGAAAATCGTCTGTCAACAAGTAATCAAAAATAGAAAAACACGAAAAAGGGTGCAACACGAGGACTTCCCAGGGGGTCACCTATCCTAGTACTGCTCTCGCCCAAGCACGCTTAACTTCGGAGTTCTGATGGGATCCGGTGCATTAGTGCTGGTATGATCGCACCCGACATTGAGTGGGATGTTTATTCTTATATCCCTCGAGTACGTGTGGAGCGGGCGGCGATGGACAACACGCGGCACTGCTCTCGCCCAATCATAACCACGAAGTTAAGCGTTCTGGCGCGATGGCAGAGGTAGGATGGGTGACCTCCCTGGGAAGACCTCGTGTCGCGATCGTTTACGTAAATTATGGATAAAACAGTCGAAATAATTGTTTTTAATTAGTTAACCGTCTCCGGAGTAATCTGCGTCATACCCTTCCGCACAGAACCGGCTCACGACAACAAAAATCGATAAATGTTCCCAGAAAATAGAAAAAAAAATAAGAAGAAGGAAATAACGAATGTAAAGCTATTATTATGCCTGGGATACGATAAAATGGAACCGGAATCGAATTTCGAACTTCCTAAGCGGATTTCTCGAGGAAACGAAAGCTTAACAGAAGCGTTAAATCGCAAATTAGAGGGTCTTAGAGAAGGAATTCGGCTAAAATCTCGTCAGCTCATTGCGTAGTAATGAGTCTCGTCCGTTTGCCCGTTTACAATCAAATTAGCCTACAATTTTGTCCAAATCCGGCAGTGCCCGAGCTACTTTCATTTCACATGTCTTATCTGGTCCCGATCGAGATTCAGATGATTTGAGCCGAAAATCGTCTGTCAACAAGTAATCAAAAATAGAAAAAAACGAAAAAGGGTGCAACACGAGGACTTCCCAGGGGGTCACCCACCCTAGTACTGCTCTCGCCTAAGCACGCTTAACTTCGGAGTTCTGATGGGATCCGGTGCATTAGTGCTGGTATGATCGCACCCGACATTGAGTGGGATGTTTATTCTTATATCCCTCGAGTACGTGTGGAGCGGGCGGCGATGGACAACACGCGGCACTGCTCTCGCCCAATCATAACCACGAAGTTAAGCGTTCTGGCGCGATGGCAGAGGTAGGATGGGTGACCTCCCTGGGAAGACCTCGTGTCGCGATCGTTTACGTAAATTATGGATAAAACAGTCGAAATAATTGTTTTTAATTAGTTAACCGTCTCCGGAGTAATCTGCGTCATACCCTTCCGCACAGAACCGGCTCACGACAACAAAAATCGATAAATGTTCCCAGAAAATAGAAAAAAAAATAAGAAGAAGGAAATAACGAATGTAAAGCTATTATTATGCCTGGGATACGATAAAATGGAACCGGAATCGAATTTCGAACTTCCTAAGCGGATTTCTCGAGGAAACGAAAGCTTAACAGAAGCGTTAAATCGCAAATTAGAGGGTCTTAGAGAAGGAATTCGGCTAAAATCTCGTCAGCTCATTGCGTAGTAATGAGTCTCGTCCGTTTGCCCGTTTACAATCAAATTAGCCTACAATTTTGTCCAAATCCGGCAGTGCCCGAGCTACTTTCATTTCACATGTCTTATCTGGTCCCGATCGAGATTCAGATGATTTGAGCCGAAAATCGTCTGTCAACAAGTAATCAAAAATAGAAAAACACGAAAAAGGGTGCAACACGAGGACTTCCCAGGGGGTCACCATTCCTAGTACTGCTCTCGCCCAAGCACGCTTAACTTCGGAGTTCTGATGGGATCCGGTGCATTAGTGCTGGTATGATCGCACCCGACATTGAGTGGGATGTTTATTCTTATATCCCTCGAGTACGTGTGGAGCGGGCGGCGATGGACAATACGCGGCACTGCTCTCGCCCAATCATAACCACGAAGTTAAGCGTTCTGGCGCGATGGCAGAGCTAGGATGGGTGACCTCCCTGGGAAGACCTCGTGTCGCGACCGTTTACGTAAATTATGGATAAAACAGTCGAAATAATTGTTTTAATTAGTTAACCGTCTCCGGAGTAATCTGCGTCATACCCTTCCGCACAGAACCGGCTCACGACAACAAAAATCGATAAATGTTCCCAGAAAATAGAAAAATAATAAGAAGAAGGAAATAACGAATGTAAAGCTATTATTATGCCTGGGATACGATAAAATGGAACCGGAATCGAATTTCGAACTTCCTAAGCGGATTTCTCGAGGAAACGAAAGCTTAACAGAAGCGGTAAATCGCAAATTAGAGGGTCTTAGAGAAGGAATTCGGCTAAAATCTCGTCAGCTCATTGCGTAGTAATGAGTCTCGTCCGTTTGCCCGTTTACAATCAAATTAGCCTACAATTTTGTCCAAATCCGGCAGTGCCCGAGCTACTTTCATTTCACATGTCTTATCTGATCACGATCGAGATTCAGATGATTTGAGCCGAAAATCGTCTGTCAACAAGTAATCAAAATAGAAAAACACGAAAAAGGTTGCAACACGAGGACTTCCCAGGGGGTCACCCATCCTAGTACTGCTCTCGCCCAAGCACGCTTAACTTCGGAGTTCTGATGGGATCCGGTGCATTAGTGCTGGTATGATCGCACCCGACATTGAGTGGGATGTTTATTCTTATATCCCTCGAGTACGTGTGGAGCGGGCGGCGATGGACAACACGCGGCACTGCTCTCGCCCAATCATAACCACGAAGTTAAGCGTTCTGGCGCGATGGCAGAGCTAGGATGGGTGACCTCCCTGGGAAGACCTCGTGTCGCGACCGTTTACGTAAATTATGGATAAAACAGTCGAAATAATTGTTTTTAATGAGTTAACCGTCTCCGGAGTAATCTGCGTCATACCCTTCCGCACAGAACCGGCTCACGACAACAAAAATCGATAAATGTTCCCAGAAAATAGAAAAAAAATAAGAAGAAGGAAATAACGAATGTAAAGCTATTATTATGCCTGGCATACGATAAAATGGAACCGGAATCGAATTTTGAACTTCCTAAGCGGATTTCTCGAGGAAACGAAAGCTTAACAGAAGCGTTAAATCGCAAATTAGAGGGTCTTAGAGAAGGAATTCGGCTAAAATCTCGTCAGCTCATTGCGTAGTAATGAGTCTCGTCCGTTTGCCCGTTTACAATCAAATTAGCCTACAATTTTGTCCAAATCCGGCAGTGCCCGAGCTACTTTCATTTCACATGTCTTATATGGTCCCGATCGAGATTCAGATGATTTGAGCCGAAAATCGTCTGTCAACAAGTAATCAAAAATAGAAAAACACGAAAAAGGGTGCAACACGAGGACTTCCCAGGGGGTCACCCATCCTAGTACTGCTCTCGCCCAAGCACGCTTAACTTCGGAGTTCTGATGGGATCCGGTGCATTAGTGCTAGTAAGATCGCACCCGACATTGAGTGGGATGTTTATTTTATATCCCTCGAGTACGTGTGGAGCGGGCGGCGATGGACAACACGCGGCACTGCTCTCGCCCAATCATAACCATGAAGTTAAGCGTTCTGGCGCGATGGCAGAGCTAGGATGGGTGACCTCCCTGGGAAGACCTCGTGTCGCGACCGTTTACGTAAATTATGGATAAAACAGTCGAAATAATTGTTTTTAATGAGTTAACCGTCTCCGGAGTAATCTGCGTCATACCCTTCCGCACAGAACCGCTCACGACAACAAAAATCGATAAATGTTCCCAGAAAATAGAAAAAAAATAAGAAGAAGGAAATAACGAATGTAAAGCTATTATTATGCCTGGGATACGATAAAATGGAACCGGAATCGAATTTCGAACTTCCTAAGCGGATTTCTCGAGGAAACGAAAGCTTAACAGAAGCGGTAAATCGCAAATTAGAGGGTCTTAGAGAAGGAATTCGGCTAAAATCTCGTCAGCTCATTGCGTAGTAATGAGTCTCGTCCGTTTGCCCGTTTACAATCAAATTAGCCTACAATTTTGTCCAAATCCGGCAGTGCCCGAGCTACTTTCATTTCACATGTCTTATCTGGTCCCGATCGAGATTCAGATGATTTGAGCCGAAAATCGTCTGTCAACAAGTAATCAAAATAGAAAAACACGAAAAAGGGTGCAACACGAGGACTTCCCAGGGGTCACCCATCCTAGTACTGCTCTCGCCCAAGCACGCTTAACTTCGGAGTTCTGATGGGATCCGGTGCATTAGTGCTGGTATGATCGCACCCGACATTGAGTGGGATGTTTATTCTTATATCCCTCGAGTACGTGTGGAGCGGGCGGCGATGGACAACACGCGGCACTGCTCTCGCCCAATCATAACCATGAAGTTAAGCGTTCTGGCGCGATGGCAGAGCTAGGATGGGTGACCTCCCTGGGAAGACCTCGTGTCGCGACCGTTTACGTAAATTATGGATAAAACAGTCGAAATAATTGTTTTTAATGAGTTAACCGTCTCCGGAGTAATCTGCGTCATACCCTTCCGCACAGAACCGGCTCACGACAACAAAAATCGATAAATGTTCCCAGAAAATAGAAAAAAAAATAAGAAGAAGGAAATAACGAATGTAAAGCTATTATTATGCCTGGGATACGATAAAATGGAACCGGAATCGAATTTCGAACTTCCTAAGCGGATTTCTCGAGGAAACGAAAGCTTAACAGAAGCGGTAAATCGCAAATTAGATGGTCTTAAAGAAGGAATTCGGCTAAAATCTCGTCAGCTCATTGCGTAGTAATGAGTCTCGTCCGTTTGCCCGTTTACAATCAAATTAGCCTACAATTTTGTCCAAATCCGGCAGTGCCCGAGCTACTTTGATTTCACATGTCTTATCTGGTCCCGATCGAGATTCAGATGATTTGAGCCAAAAATCGTCTGTCAACAAGTAATCAAAAATAGAAAAACACGAAAAAAGGTGCAACACGAGGACTTCACAGGGGGTCACCCATCCTAGTACTGCTCTCGCCCAAGCACGCTTAACTTCTGAGTTTCTGATGGGATCCGGTGCATTAGTGCTAGTAAGATCGCACCCGACATTGAGTGGGATGTTTATTCTTATATCCCTCGAGTACGTGTGGAGCGGGCGGCGATGGACAACACGCGGCACTGCTCTCGCCCAATCATAACCATGAAGTTAAGCGTTCTGGCGCGATGGCAGAGCTAGGATGGGTGACCTCCCTGGGAAGACCTCGTGTCGCGACCGTTTACGTAAATTATGGATAAAACAGTCGAAATAATTGTTTTTAATGAGTTAACCGTCTCCGGAGTAATCTGCGTCATACCCTTCCGCACAGAACCGGCTCACGACAACAAAAATCGATAAATGTTCCCAGAAAATAGAAAAAAAAATAAGAAGAAGGAAATAACGAATGTAAAGCTATTATTATGCCTGGGATACGATAAAATGGAACCGGAATCGAATTTCGAACTTCCTAAGCGGATTTCTCGAGGAAACGAAAGCTTAACAGAAGCGTTAAATCGCAAATTAGAGGGTCTTAGAGAAGGAATTCGGCTAAAATCTCGTCAGCTCATTGCGTAGTAATGAGTCTCGTCCGTTTGCCCGTTTACAATCAAATTAGCCTACAATTTTGTCCAAATCCGGCAGTGCCCGAGCTACTTTCATTTCACATGTCTTATCTGGTCCCGATCGAGATTCAGATGATTTGAGCCGAAAATCGTCTGTCAACAAGTAATCAAAAATAGAAAAACACGAAAAAGGGTGCAACACGAGGACTTCCCAGGGGTCACCCATCCTAGTACTGCTCTCGCCCAAGCACGCTTAACTTCGGAGTTCTGATGGGATCCGGTGCATTAGTGCTGGTAATGATCGCACCCGACATTGAGTGGGATGTTTATTCTTATATCCCTCGAGTACGTGTGGAGCGGGCGGCGATGGACAACACGCGGCACTGCTCTCGCCCAATCATAACCATGAAGTTAAGCGTTCTGGCGCGATGGCAGAGCTAGGATGGGTGACCTCCCTGGGAAGACCTCGTGTCGCGACCGTTTACGTAAATTATGGATAAAACAGTCGAAATAATTGTTTTTAATGAGTTAACCGTCTCCGGAGTAATCTGCGTCATACCCTTCCGCACAGAACCGGCTCACGACAACAAAAATCGATAAATGTTCCCAGAAAATAGAAAAAAAAATAAGAAGAAGGAAATAACGAATGTAAAGCTATTATTATGCCTGGATACGATAAAATGGAACCGGAATCGAATTTCGAACTTCCTAAGCGGATTTCTCGAGGAAACGAAAGCTTAACAGAAGCGGTAAATCGCAAATTAGAGGGTCTTAGAGAAGGAATTCGGCTAAAATCTCGTCAGCTCATTGCGTAGTAATGAGTCTCGTCCGTTTGCCCGTTTACAATCAAATTAGCCTACAATTTTGTCCAAATCCGGCAGTGCCCGAGCTACTTTCATTTCACATGTTTATCTGGTCCCGATCGAGATTCAGATGATTTGAGCCGAAAATCGTCTGTCAACAAGTAATCAAAAATAGAAAAACACGAAAAAGGTGCAACACGAGGACTTCCCAGGGGGTCACCCATCCTAGTACTGCTCTCGCCCAAGCACGCTTAACTTCGGAGTTCTGATGGGATCCGGTGCATTAGTGCTGGTATGATCGCACCCGACATTGAGTGGGATGTTTATTCTTATATCCCTCGAGTACGTGTGGAGCGGGCGGCGATGGACAACACGCGGCACTGCTCTCGCCCAATCATAACCACGAAGTTAAGCGTTCTGGCGCGATGGCAGAGGTAGGATGGGTGACCTCCCTGGGAAGACCTCGTGTCGCGATCGTTTACGTAAATTATGGATAAAACAGTCGAAATAATTGTTTTAATTAGTTAACCGTCTCCGGAGTAATCTGCGTCATACCCTTCCGCACAGAACCGGCTCACGACAACAAAAATCGATAAATGTTCCCAGAAAATAGAAAAAAAAATAAGAAGAAGGAAATAACGAATGTAAAGCTATTATTATGCCTGGGATACGATAAAATGGAACCGGAATCGAATTTCGAACTTCCTAAGCGGATTTCTCGAGGAAACGAAAGCTTAACAGAAGCGGTAAATCGCAAATTAGAGGGTCTTAGAGAAGGAATTCGGCTAAAATCTCGTCAGCTCATTGCGTAGTAATGAGTCTCGTCCGTTTGCCCGTTTACAATCAAATTAGCCTACAATTTTGTCCAAATCCGGCAGTGCCCGAGCTACTTTCATTTCACATGTCTTATCTGGTCCCGATCGAGATTCAGATGATTTGAGCCGAAAATCGTCTGTCAACAAGTAATCAAAAATAGAAAAACACGAAAAAGGGTGCAACACGAGGACTTCCCAGGGGGTCACCCATCCTAGTACTGCTCTCGCCCAAGCACGCTTAACTTCGGAGTTCTGATGGGATCCGGTGCATTAGTGCTGGTATGATCGCACCCGACATTGAGTGGGATGTTTATTCTTATATCCCTCGAGTACGTGTGGAGCGGGCGGCGATGGACAACACGCGGCACTGCTCTCGCCCAATCATAACCATGAAGTTAAGCGTTCTGGCGCGATGGCAGAGCTAGGATGGGTGACCTCCCTGGGAAGACCTCGTGTCGCGACCGTTTACGTAAATTATGGATAAAACAGTCGAAATAATTGTTTTTAATGAGTTAACCGTCTCCGGAGTAATCTGCGTCATACCCTTCCGCACAGAACCGGCTCACGACAACAAAAATCGATAAATGTTCCCAGAAAATAGAAAAAAAAATAAGAAGAAGGAAATAACGAATGTAAAGCTATTATTATGCCTGGATACGATAAAATGGAACCGGAATCGAATTTCGAACTTCCTAAGCGGATTTCTCGAGGAAACGAAAGCTTAACAGAAGCGTTAAATCGCAAATTAGAGGGTCTTAGAGAAGGAATTCGGCTAAAATCTCGTCAGCTCATTGCGTAGTAATGAGTCTCGTCCGTTTGCCCGTTTACAATCAAATTAGCCTACAATTTTGTCCAAATCCGGCAGTGCCCGAGCTACTTTCATTTCACATGTCTTATCTGGTCCCGATCGAGATTCAGATGATTTGAGCCGAAAATCGTCTGTCAACAAGTAATCAAAAATAGAAAAACACGAAAAAGGGTGCAACACGAGGACTTCCCAGGGGGTCACCCATCCTAGTACTGCTCTCGCCCAAGCACGCTTAACTTCGGAGTTCTGATGGGATCCGGTGCATTAGTGCTGGTATGATCGCACCCGACATTGAGTGGGATGTTTATTCTTATATCCCTCGAGTACGTGTGGAGCGGGCGGCGATGGACAACACGCGGCACTGCTCTCGCCCAATCATAACCATGAAGTTAAGCGTTCTGGCGCGATGGCAGAGCTAGGATGGGTGACCTCCCTGGGAAGACCTCGTGTCGCGACCGTTTACGTAAATTATGGATAAAACAGTCGAAATAATTGTTTTTAATGAGTTAACCGTCTCCGGAGTAATCTGCGTCATACCCTTCCGCACAGAACCGGCTCACGACAACAAAAATCGATAAATGTTCCCAGAAAATAGAAAAAAAATAAGAAGAAGGAAATAACGAATGTAAAGCTATTATTATGCCTGGGATACGATAAAATGGAACCGGAATCGAATTTCGAACTTCCTAAGCGGATTTCTCGAGGAAACGAAAGCTTAACAGAAGCGGTAAATCGCAAATTAGAGGGTCTTAGAGAAGGAATTCGGCTAAAATCTCGTCAGCTCATTGCGTAGTAATGAGTCTCGTCCGTTTGCCCGTTTACAATCAAATTAGCCTACAATTTTGTCCAAATCCGGCAGTGCCCGAGCTACTTTCATTTCACATGTCTTATCTGGTCCCGATCGAGATTCAGATGATTTGAGCCGAAAATCGTCTGTCAACAAGTAATCAAAAATAGAAAAACACGAAAAAGGGTGCAACACGAGGACTTCCCAGGGGGTCACCCATCCTAGTACTGCTCTCGCCCAAGCACGCTTAACTTCGGAGTTCTGATGGGATCCGGTGCATTAGTGCTGGTATGATCGCACCCGACATTGAGTGGGATGTTTATTCTTATATCCCTCGAGTACGTGTGGAGCGGGCGGCGATGGACAACACGCGGCACTGCTCTCGCCCAATCATAACCATGAAGTTAAGCGTTCTGGCGCGATGGCAGAGCTAGGATGGGTGACCTCCCTGGGAAGACCTCGTGTCGCGACCGTTTACGTAAATTATGGATAAAACAGTCGAAATAATTGTTTTTAATTAGTTAACCGTCTCCGGAGTAATCTGCGTCATACCCTTCCGCACAGAACCGGCTCACGACAACAAAAATCGATAAATGTTCCCAGAAAATAGAAAAAAAAATAAGAAGAAGGAAATAACGAATGTAAAGCTATTATTATGCCTGGGATACGATAAAATGGAACCGGAATCGAATTTCGAACTTCCTAAGCGGATTTCTCGAGGAAACGAAAGCTTAACAGAAGCGGTAAATCGCAAATTAGAGGGTCTTAGAGAAGGAATTCGGCTAAAATCTCGTCAGCTCATTGCGTAGTAATGAGTCTCGTCCGTTTGCCCGTTTACAATCAAATTAGCCTACAATTTTGTCCAAATCCGGCAGTGCCCGAGCTACTTTCATTTCACATGTCTTATCTGGTCCCGATCGAGATTCAGATGATTTGAGCCGAAAATCGTCTGTCAACAAGTAATCAAAAATAGAAAAACACGAAAAAGGGTGCAACACGAGGACTTCCCAGGGGGTCACCCATCCTAGTACTGCTCTCGCCCAAGCACGCTTAACTTCGGAGTTCTGATGGGATCCGGTGCATTAGTGCTGGTATGATCGCACCCGACATTGAGTGGGATGTTTATTCTTATATCCCTCGAGTACGTGTGGAGCGGGCGGCGATGGACAACACGCGGCACTGCTCTCGCCCAATCATAACCACTGAAGTTAAGCGTTCTGGCGCGATGGCAGAGCTAGGATGGGTGACCTCCCTGGGAAGACCTCGTGTCGCGATCGTTTACGTAAATTATGGATAAAACAGTCGAAATAATTGTTTTTAATGAGTTAACCGTCTCCGGAGTAATCTGCGTCATACCCTTCCGCACAGAACCGGCTCACGACAACAAAAATCGATAAATGTTCCCAGAAAATAGAAAAAAAAATAAGAAGAAGGAAATAACGAATGTAAAGCTATTATTATGCCTGGGATACGATAAAATGGAACCGGAATCGAATTTCGAACTTCCTAAGCGGATTTCTCGAGGAAACGAAAGCTTAACAGAAGCGGTTAAATCGCAAATTAGAGGGTCTTAGAGAAGGAATTCGGCTAAAATCTCGTCAGCTCATTGCGTAGTAATGAGTCTCGTCCGTTTGCCCGTTTACAATCAAATTAGCCTACAATTTTGTCCAAATCCGGCAGTGCCCGAGCTACTTTCATTTCACATGTCTTATCTGGTCCCGATCGAGATTCAGATGATTTGAGCCGAAAATCGTCTGTCAACAAGTAATCAAAAATAGAAAAACACGAAAAAGGGTGCAACACGAGGACTTCCCAGGGGGTCACCCATCCTAGTACTGCTCTCGCCCAAGCACGCTTAACTTCGGAGTTCTGATGGGATCCGGTGCATTAGTGCTGGTATGATCGCACCCGACATTGAGTGGGATGTTTATTCTTATATCCCTCGAGTACGTGTGGAGCGGGCGGCGATGGACAACACGCGGCACTGCTCTCGCCCAATCATAACCACGAAGTTAAGCGTTCTGGCGCGATGGCAGAGCTAGGATGGGTGACCTCCCTGGGAAGACCTCGTGTCGCGACGTTTACGTAAATTATGGATAAAACAGTCGAAATAATTGTTTTTAATGAGTTAACCGTCTCCGGAGTAATCTGCGTCATACCCTTCCGCACAGAACCGGCTCACGACAACAAAAATCGATAAATGTTCCCAGAAAATAGAAAAAAAATAAGAAGAAGGAAATAACGAATGTAAAGCTATTATTATGCCTGGGATACGATAAAATGGAACCGGAATCGAATTTCGAACTTCCTAAGCGGATTTCTCGAGGAAACGAAAGCTTAACAGAAGCGGTAAATCGCAAATTAGAGGGTCTTAGAGAAGGAATTCGGCTAAAATCTCGTCAGCTCATTGCGTAGTAATGAGTCTCGTCCGTTTGCCCGTTTACAATCAAATTAGCCTACAATTTTGTCCAAATCCGGCAGTGCCCGAGCTACTTTCATTTCACATGTCTTATCTGGTCCCGATCGAGATTCAGATGATTTGAGCCGAAAATCGTCTGTCAACAAGTAATCAAAAATAGAAAAACACGAAAAAGGGTGCAACACGAGGACTTCCCAGGGGGTCACCCATCCTAGTACTGCTCTCGCCCAAGCACGCTTAACTTCGGAGTTCTGATGGGATCCGGTGCATTAGTGCTGGTATGATCGCACCCGACATTGAGTGGGATGTTTATTCTTATATCCCTCGAGTACGTGTGGAGCGGGCGGCGATGGACAACACGCGGCACTGCTCTCGCCCAATCATAACCACGAAGTTAAGCGTTCTGGCGCGATGGCAGAGGTAGGATGGGTGACCTCCCTGGGAAGACCTCGTGTCGCGATCGTTTACGTAAATTATGGATAAAACAGTCGAAATAATTGTTTTTAATTAGTTAACCGTCTCCGGAGTAATCTGCGTCATACCCTTCCGCACAGAACCGGCTCACGACAACAAAAATCGATAAATGTTCCCAGAAAATAGAAAAAAAAATAAGAAGAAGGAAATAACGAATGTAAAGCTATTATTATGCCTGGGATACGATAAAATGGAACCGGAATCGAATTTCGAACTTCCTAAGCGGATTTCTCGAGGAAACGAAAGCTTAACAGAAGCGGTAAATCGCAAATTAGAGGGTCTTAGAGAAGGAATTCGGCTAAAATCTCGTCAGCTCATTGCGTAGTAATGAGTCTCGTCCGTTTGCCCGTTTACAATCAAATTAGCCTACAATTTTGTCCAAATCCGGCAGTGCCCGAGCTACTTTCATTTCACATGTCTTATCTGGTCCCGATCGAGATTCAGATGATTTGAGCCGAAAATCGTCTGTCAACAAGTAATCAAAAATAGAAAAACACGAAAAAGGGTGCAACACGAGGACTTCCCAGGGGGTCACCCATCCTAGTACTGCTCTCGCCCAAGCACGCTTAACTTCGGAGTTCTGATGGGATCCGGTGCATTAGTGCTGGTATGATCGCACCCGACATTGAGTGGGATGTTTATTCTTATATCCCTCGAGTACGTGTGGAGCGGGCGGCGATGGACAACACGCGGCACTGCTCTCGCCCAATCATAACCATGAAGTTAAGCGTTCTGGCGCGATGGCAGAGCTAGGATGGGTGACCTCCCTGGGAAGACCTCGTGTCGCGACCGTTTACGTAAATTATGGATAAAACAGTCGAAATAATTGTTTTTAATGAGTTAACCGTCTCCGGAGTAATCTGCGTCATACCCTTCCGCACAGAACCGGCTCACGACAACAAAAATCGATAAATGTTCCCAGAAAATAGAAAAAAAATAAGAAGAAGGAAATAACGAATGTAAAGCTATTATTATGCCTGGATACGATAAAATGGAACCGGAATCGAATTTCGAACTTCCTAAGCGGATTTCTCGAGGAAACGAAAGCTTAACAGAAGCGGTAAATCGCAAATTAGAGGGTCTTAGAGAAGGAATTCGGCTAAAATCTCGTCAGCTCATTGCGTAGTAATGAGTCTCGTCCGTTTGCCCGTTTACAATCAAATTAGCCTACAATTTTGTCCAAATCCGGCAGTGCCCGAGCTACTTTCATTTCACATGTCTTATCTGGTCCCGATCGAGATTCAGATGATTTGAGCCGAAAATCGTCTGTCAACAAGTAATCAAAAATAGAAAAACACGAAAAAGGGTGCAACACGAGGACTTCCCAGGGGGTCACCCATCCTAGTACTGCTCTCGCCCAAGCACGCTTAACTTCGGAGTTCTGATGGGATCCGGTGCATTAGTGCTGGTATGATCGCACCCGACATTGAGTGGGATGTTTATTCTTATATCCCTCGAGTACGTGTGGAGCGGGCGGCGATGGACAACACGCGGCACTGCTCTCGCCCAATCATAACCACGAAGTTAAGCGTTCTGGCGCGATGGCAGAGGTAGGATGGGTGACCTCCCTGGGAAGACCTCGTGTCGCGATCGTTTACGTAAATTATGGATAAAACAGTCGAAATAATTGTTTTAATTAGTTAACCGTCTCCGGAGTAATCTGCGTCATACCCTTCCGCACAGAACCGGCTCACGACAACAAAAATCGATAAATGTTCCCAGAAAATAGAAAAAAAATAAGAAGAAGGAAATAACGAATGTAAAGCTATTATTATGCCTGGGATACGATAAAATGGAACCGGAATCGAATTTCGAACTTCCTAAGCGGATTTCTCGAGGAAACGAAAGCTTAACAGAAGCGGTAAATCGCAAATTAGAGGGTCTTAGAGAAGGAATTCGGCTAAAATCTCGTCAGCTCATTGCGTAGTAATGAGTCTCGTCCGTTTGCCCGTTTACAATCAAATTAGCCTACAATTTTGTCCAAATCCGGCAGTGCCCGAGCTACTTTCATTTCACATGTCTTATCTGGTCCCGATCGAGATTCAGATGATTTGAGCCGAAAATCGTCTGTCAACAAGTAATCAAAAATAGAAAAACACGAAAAAGGGTGCAACACGAGGACTTCCCAGGGGGTCACCCATCCTAGTACTGCTCTCGCCCAAGCACGCTTAACTTCGGAGTTCTGATGGGATCCGGTGCATTAGTGCTGGTATGATCGCACCCGACATTGAGTGGGATGTTTATTCTTATATCCCTCGAGTACGTGTGGAGCGGGCGGCGATGGACAACACGCGGCACTGCTCTCGCCCAATCATAACCACGAAGTTAAGCGTTCTGGCGCGATGGCAGAGCTAGGATGGGTGACCTCCCTGGGAAGACCTCGTGTCGCGATCGTTTACGTAAATTATGGATAAAACAGTCGAAATAATTGTTTTTAATTAGTTAACCGTCTCCGGAGTAATCTGCGTCATACCCTTCCGCACAGAACCGGCTCACGACAACAAAAATCGATAAATGTTCCCAGAAAATAGAAAAAAAAATAAGAAGAAGGAAATAACGAATGTAAAGCTATTATTATGCCTGGGATACGATAAAATGGAACCGGAATCGAATTTCGAACTTCCTAAGCGGATTTCTCGAGGAAACGAAAGCTTAACAGAAGCGGTAAATCGCAAATTAGAGGGTCTTAGAGAAGGAATTCGGCTAAAATCTCGTCAGCTCATTGCGTAGTAATGAGTCTCGTCCGTTTGCCCGTTTACAATCAAATTAGCCTACAATTTTGTCCAAATCCGGCAGTGCCCGAGCTACTTTCATTTCACATGTCTTATCTGGTCCCGATCGAGATTCAGATGATTTGAGCCGAAAATCGTCTGTCAACAAGTAATCAAAAATAGAAAAACACGAAAAAGGGTGCAACACGAGGACTTCCCAGGGGGTCACCCATCCTAGTACTGCTCTCGCCCAAGCACGCTTAACTTCGGAGTTCTGATGGGATCCGGTGCATTAGTGCTGGTATGATCGCACCCGACATTGAGTGGGATGTTTATTCTTATATCCCTCGAGTACGTGTGGAGCGGGCGGCGATGGACAACACGCGGCACTGCTCTCGCCCAATCATAACCACGAAGTTAAGCGTTCTGGCGCGATGGCAGAGCTAGGATGGGTGACCTCCCTGGGAAGACCTCGTGTCGCGACCGTTTACGTAAATTATGGATAAAACAGTCGAAATAATTGTTTTTAATGAGTTAACCGTCTCCGGAGTAATCTGCGTCATACCCTTCCGCACAGAACCGGCTCACGACAACAAAAATCGATAAATGTTCCCAGAAAATAGAAAAAAAATAAGAAGAAGGAAATAACGAATGTAAAGCTATTATTATGCCTGGGATACGATAAAATGGAACCGGAATCGAATTTCGAACTTCCTAAGCGGATTTCTCGAGGAAACGAAAGCTTAACAGAAGCGTTAAATCGCAAATTAGAGGGTCTTAGAGAAGGAATTCGGCTAAAATCTCGTCAGCTCATTGCGTAGTAATGAGTCTCGTCCGTTTGCCCGTTTACAATCAAATTAGCCTACAATTTTGTCCAAATCCGGCAGTGCCCGAGCTACTTTCATTTCACATGTCTTATCTGGTCCCGATCGAGATTCAGATGATTTGAGCCGAAAATCGTCTGTCAACAAGTAATCAAAAATAGAAAAACACGAAAAAGGGTGCAACACGAGGACTTCCCAGGGGGTCACCCATCCTAGTACTGCTCTCGCCCAAGCACGCTTAACTTCGGAGTTCTGATGGGATCCGGTGCATTAGTGCTGGTATGATCGCACCCGACATTGAGTGGGATGTTTATTCTTATATCCCTCGAGTACGTGTGGAGCGGGCGGCGATGGACAACACGCGGCACTGCTCTCGCCCAATCATAACCATGAAGTTAAGCGTTCTGGCGCGATGGCAGAGCTAGGATGGGTGACCTCCCTGGGAAGACCTCGTGTCGCGACCGTTTACGTAAATTATGGATAAAACAGTCGAAATAATTGTTTTTAATGAGTTAACCGTCTCCGGAGTAATCTGCGTCATACCCTTCCGCACAGAACCGGCTCACGACAACAAAAATCGATAAATGTTCCCAGAAAATAGAAAAAAAAATAAGAAGAAGGAAATAACGAATGTAAAGCTATTATTATGCCTGGGATACGATAAAATGGAACCGGAATCGAATTTCGAACTTCCTAAGCGGATTTCTCGAGGAAACGAAAGCTTAACAGAAGCGGTAAATCGCAAATTAGAGGGTCTTAGAGAAGGAATTCGGCTAAAATCTCGTCAGCTCATTGCGTAGTAATGAGTCTCGTCCGTTTGCCCGTTTACAATCAAATTAGCCTACAATTTTGTCCAAATCCGGCAGTGCCCGAGCTACTTTCATTTCACATGTCTTATCTGGTCCCGATCGAGATTCAGATGATTTGAGCCGAAAATCGTCTGTCAACAAGTAATCAAAAATAGAAAAACACGAAAAAGGGTGCAACACGAGGACTTCCCAGGGGGTCACCCATCCTAGTACTGCTCTCGCCCAAGCACGCTTAACTTCGGAGTTCTGATGGGATCCGGTGCATTAGTGCTGGTATGATCGCACCCGACATTGAGTGGGATGTTTATTCTTATATCCCTCGAGTACGTGTGGAGCGGGCGGCGATGGACAACACGCGGCACTGCTCTCGCCCAATCATAACCATGAAGTTAAGCGTTCTGGCGCGATGGCAGAGCTAGGATGGGTGACCTCCCTGGGAAGACCTCGTGTCGCGATCGTTTACGTAAATTATGGATAAAACAGTCGAAATAATTGTTTTTAATGAGTTAACCGTCTCCGGAGTAATCTGCGTCATACCCTTCCGCACAGAACCGGCTCACGACAACAAAAATCGATAAATGTTCCCAGAAAATAGAAAAAAAAATAAGAAGAAGGAAATAACGAATGTAAAGCTATTATTATGCCTGGGATACGATAAAATGGAACCGGAATCGAATTTCGAACTTCCTAAGCGGATTTCTCGAGGAAACGAAAGCTTAACAGAAGCGGTAAATCGCAAATTAGAGGGTCTTAGAGAAGGAATTCGGCTAAAATCTCGTCAGCTCATTGCGTAGTAATGAGTCTCGTCCGTTTGCCCGTTTACAATCAAATTAGCCTACAATTTTGTCCAAATCCGGCAGTGCCCGAGCTACTTTCATTTCACATGTCTTATCTGGTCCCGATCGAGATTCAGATGATTTGAGCCGAAAATCGTCTGTCAACAAGTAATCAAAAATAGAAAAACACGAAAAAAGGTGCAACACGAGGACTTCACAGGGGGTCACCCATCCTAGTACTGCTCTCGCCCAAGCACGCTTAACTTCGGAGTTCTGATGGGATCCGGTGCATTAGTGCTAGTAAGATCGCACCCGACATTGAGTGGGATGTTTATTCTTATATCCCTCGTGTACGTGTGGAGCGGGCGGCGATGGACAACACGCGGCACTGCTCTCGCCCAATCATAACCATGAAGTTAAGCGTTCTGGCGCGATGGCAGAGCTAGGATGGGTGACCTCCCTGGGAAGACCTCGTGTCGCGACCGTTTACGTAAATTATGGATAAAACAGTCGAAATAATTGTTTTTAATGAGTTAACCGTCTCCGGAGTAATCTGCGTCATACCCTTCCGCACAGAACCGGCTCACGACAACAAAAATCGATAAATGTTCCCAGAAAATAGAAAAAAAAATAAGAAGAAGGAAATAACGAATGTAAAGCTATTATTATGCCTGGGATACGATAAAATGGAACCGGAATCGAATTTCGAACTTCCTAAGCGGATTTCTCGAGGAAACGAAAGCTTAACAGAAGCGTTAAATCGCAAATTAGAGGGTCTTAGAGAAGGAATTCGGCTAAAATCTCGTCAGCTCATTGCGTAGTAATGAGTCTCGTCCGTTTGCCCGTTTACAATCAAATTAGCCTACAATTTTGTCCAAATCCGGCAGTGCCCGAGCTACTTTCATTTCACATGTCTTATCTGGTCCCGATCGAGATTCAGATGATTTGAGCCGAAAATCGTCTAGTCAACAAGTAATCAAAAATAGAAAAACACGAAAAGGGTGCAACACGAGGAACTTCCCAGGGGGTCACCCATCCTAGTACTGCTCTCGCCCAAGCACGCTTAACTTCGGAGTTCTGATGGGATCCGGTGCATTAGTGCTGGTATGATCGCACCCGACATTGAGTGGGATGTTTATTCTTATATCCCTCGAGTACGTGTGGAGCGGGCGGCGATGGACAACACGCGGCACTGCTCTCGCCCAATCATAACCATGAAGTTAAGCGTTCTGGCGCGATGGCAGAGCTAGGATGGGTGACCTCCCTGGGAAGACCTCGTGTCGCGATCGTTTACGTAAATTATGGATAAAACAGTCGAAATAATTGTTTTTAATTAGTTAACCGTCTCCGGAGTAATCTGCGTCATACCCTTCCGCACAGAACCGGCTCACGACAACAAAAATCGATAAATGTTCCCAGAAAATAGAAAAAAAATAAGAAGAAGGAAATAACGAATGTAAAGCTATTATTATGCCTGGGATACGATAAAATGGAACCGGAATCGAATTTCGAACTTCCTAAGCGGATTTCTCGAGGAAACGAAAGCTTAACAGAAGCGGTAAATCGCAAATTAGAGGGTCTTAGAGAAGGAATTCGGCTAAAATCTCGTCAGCTCATTGCGTAGTAATGAGTCTCGTCCGTTTGCCCGTTTACAATCAAATTAGCCTACAATTTTGTCCAAATCCGGCAGTGCCCGAGCTACTTTCATTTCACATGTTTTATCTGGTCCCGATCGAGATTCAGATGATTTGAGCCGAAAATCGTCTGTCAACAAGTAATCAAAAATAGAAAAACACGAAAAAGGGTGCAACACGAGGACTTCCCAGGGGGTCACCCATCCTAGTACTGCTCTCGCCCAAGCACGCTTAACTTCGGAGTTCTGATGGGATCCGGTGCATTAGTGCTGGTATGATCGCACCCGACATTGAGTGGGATGTTTATTCTTATATCCCTCGAGTACGTGTGGAGCGGGCGGCGATGGACAACACGCGGCACTGCTCTCGCCCAATCATAACCACGAAGTTAAGCGTTCTGGCGCGATGGCAGAGCTAGGATGGGTGACCTCCCTGGGAAGACCTCGTGTCGCGACCGTTTACGTAAATTATGGATAAAACAGTCGAAATAATTGTTTTTAATTAGTTAACCGTCTCCGGAGTAATCTGCGTCATACCCTTCCGCACAGAACCGGCTCACGACAACAAAAATCGATAAATGTTCCCAGAAAATAGAAAAAAAAATAAGAAGAAGGAAATAACGAATGTAAAGCTATTATTATGCCTGGGATACGATAAAATGGAACCAGGAATCGAATTTCGAACTTCCTAAGCGGATTTCTCGAGGAAACGAAAGCTTAACAGAAGCGGTAAATCGCAAATTAGAGGGTCTTAGAGAAGGAATTCGGCTAAAATCTCGTCAGCTCATTGCGTAGTAATGAGTCTCGTCCGTTTGCCCGTTTACAATCAAATTAGCCTACAATTTTGTCCAAATCCGGCAGTGCCCGAGCTACTTTCATTTCACATGTCTTATCTGGTCCCGATCGAGATTCAGATGATTTGAGCCGAAAATCGTCTGTCAACAAGTAATCAAAAATAGAAAAACACGAAAAAGGGTGCAACACGAGGACTTCCCAGGGGGTCACCCATCCTAGTACTGCTCTCGCCCAAGCACGCTTAACTTCGGAGTTCTGATGGGATCCGGTGCATTAGTGCTGGTATGATCGCACCCGACATTGAGTGGGATGTTTATTCTTATATCCCTCGAGTACGTGTGGAGCGGGCGGCGATGGACAACACGCGGCACTGCTCTCGCCCAATCATAACCACGAAGTTAAGCGTTCTGGCGCGATGGCAGAGCTAGGATGGGTGACCTCCCTGGGAAGACCTCGTGTCGCGACGTTTACGTAAATTATGGATAAAACAGTCGAAATAATTGTTTTTAATGAGTTAACCGTCTCCGGAGTAATCTGCGTCATACCCTTCCGCACAGAACCGGCTCACGACAACAAAAATCGATAAATGTTCCCAGAAAATAGAAAAAAAATAAGAAGAAGGAAATAACGAATGTAAAGCTATTATTATGCCTGGGATACGATAAAATGGAACCGGAATCGAATTTCGAACTTCCTAAGCGGATTTCTCGAGGAAACGAAAGCTTAACAGAAGCGTTAAATCGCAAATTAGAGGGTCTTAGAGAAGGAATTCGGCTAAAATCTCGTCAGCTCATTGCGTAGTAATGAGTCTCGTCCGTTTGCCCGTTTACAATCAAATTAGCCTACAATTTTGTCCAAATCCGGCAGTGCCCGAGCTACTTTCATTTCACATGTCTTATCTGGTCCCGATCGAGATTCAGATGATTTGAGCCGAAAATCGTCTGTCAACAAGTAATCAAAAATAGAAAAACACGAAAAAGGTGCAACACGAGGACTTCCCAGGGGGTCACCCATCCTAGTACTGCTCTCGCCCAAGCACGCTTAACTTCGGAGTTCTGATGGGATCCGGTGCATTAGTGCTGGTATGATCGCACCCGACATTGAGTGGGATGTTTATTCTTATATCCCTCGAGTACGTGTGGATGCGGGCGGCGATGGACAACACGCGGCACTGCTCTCGCCCAATCATAACCATGAAGTTAAGCGTTCTGGCGCGATGGCAGAGCTAGGATGGGTGACCTCCCTGGGAAGACCTCGTGTCGCGACCGTTTACGTAAATTATGGATAAAACAGTCGAAATAATTGTTTTTAATGAGTTAACCGTCTCCGGAGTAATCTGCGTCATACCCTTCCGCACAGAACCGGCTCACGACAACAAAAATCGATAAATGTTCCCAGAAAATAGAAAAAAAATAAGAAGAAGGAAATAACGAATGTAAAGCTATTATTATGCCTGGATACGATAAAATGGAACCGGAATCGAATTTCGAACTTCCTAAGCGGATTTCTCGAGGAAACGAAAGCTTAACAGAAGCGTTAAATCGCAAATTAGAGGGTCTTAGAGAAGGAATTCGGCTAAAATCTCGTCAGCTCATTGCGTAGTAATGAGTCTCGTCCGTTTGCCCGTTTACAATCAAATTAGCCTACAATTTTGTCCAAATCCGGCAGTGCCCGAGCTACTTTCATTTCACATGTCTTATCTGGTCCCGATCGAGATTCAGATGATTTGAGCCGAAAATCGTCTGTCAACAAGTAATCAAAAATAGAAAAACACGAAAAAGGGTGCAACACGAGGACTTCCCAGGGGGTCACCCATCCTAGTACTGCTCTCGCCCAAGCACGCTTAACTTCGGAGTTCTGATGGGATCCGGTGCATTAGTGCTGGTATGATCGCACCCGACATTGAGTGGGATGTTTATTCTTATATCCCTCGAGTACGTGTGGAGCGGGCGGCGATGGACAACACGCGGCACTGCTCTCGCCCAATCATAACCACGAAGTTAAGCGTTCTGGCGCGATGGCAGAGCTAGGATGGGTGACCTCCCTGGGAAGACCTCGTGTCGCGACCGTTTACGTAAATTATGGATAAAACAGTCGAAATAATTGTTTTTAATGAGTTAACCGTCTCCGGAGTAATCTGCGTCATACCCTTCCGCACAGAACCGGCTCACGACAACAAAAATCGATAAATGTTCCCAGAAAATAGAAAAAAAATAAGAAGAAGGAAATAACGAATGTAAAGCTATTATTATGCCTGGGATACGATAAAATGGAACCGGAATCGAATTTCGAACTTCCTAAGCGGATTTCTCGAGGAAACGAAAGCTTAACAGAATCGTTAATCGCAAGTTAGAGGGTCTTAGAGAAGGAATTCGGCTAAAATCTCGTGAGCTCATTGCGTAGTAATGAGTCTCGTCCGTTTGCCCGTTTACAATCAAATTAGCCTACAATTTTGTCCAAATCCGGCAGTGCCCGAGCTACTTTCATTTCACATGTCTTATCTGGTCCCGATCGAGATTCAGATGATTTGAGCCGAAAATCGTCTGTCAACAAGTAATCAAAAATAGAAAAACACGAAAAAGGGTGCAACACGAGGACTTCCCAGGGGGTCACCCATCCTAGTACTGCTCTCGCCCAAGCACGCTTAACTTCGGAGTTCTGATGGGATCCGGTGCATTAGTGCTGGTATGATCGCACCCGACATTGAGTGGGATGTTTATTCTTATATCCCTCGAGTACGTGTGGAGCGGGCGGCGATGGACAACACGCGGCACTGCTCTCGCCCAATCATAACCACTGAAGTTAAGCGTTCTGGCGCGATGGCAGAGCTAGGATGGGTGACCTCCCTGGGAAGACCTCGTGTCGCGATCGTTTACGTAAATTATGGATAAAACAGTCGAAATAATTGTTTTTAATGAGTTAACCGTCTCCGGAGTAATCTGCGTCATACCCTTCCGCACAGAACCGGCTCACGACAACAAAAATCGATAAATGTTCCCAGAAAATAGAAAAAAAAATAAGAAGAAGGAAATAACGAATGTAAAGCTATTATTATGCCTGGGATACGATAAAATGGAACCGGAATCGAATTTCGAACTTCCTAAGCGGATTTCTCGAGGAAACGAAAGCTTAACAGAAGCGGTAAATCGCAAATTAGAGGGTCTTAGAGAAGGAATTCGGCTAAAATCTCGTCAGCTCATTGCGTAGTAATGAGTCTCGTCCGTTTGCCCGTTTACAATCAAATTAGCCTACAATTTTGTCCAAATCCGGCAGTGCCCGAGCTACTTTCATTTCACATGTCTTATCTGGTCCCGATCGAGATTCAGATGATTTGAGCCGAAAATCGTCTGTCAACAAGTAATCAAAAATAGAAAAACACGAAAAAGGGTGCAACACGAGGACTTCCCAGGGGGTCACCCATCCTAGTACTGCTCTCGCCCAAGCACGCTTAACTTCGGAGTTCTGATGGGATCCGGTGCATTAGTGCTGGTATGATCGCACCCGACATTGAGTGGGATGTTTATTCTTATATCCCTCGAGTACGTGTGGAGCGGGCGGCGATGGACAACACGCGGCACTGCTCTCGCCCAATCATAACCACGAAGTTAAGCGTTCTGGCGCGATGGCAGAGCTAGGATGGGTGACCTCCCTGGGAAGACCTCGTGTCGCGACCGTTTACGTAAATTATGGATAAAACAGTCGAAATAATTGTTTTTAATGAGTTAACCGTCTCCGGAGTAATCTGCGTCATACCCTTCGCACAGAACCGGCTCACGACAACAAAAATCGATTAATGTTCCCAGAAAATAGAAAAAAAAATAAGAAGAAGGAAATAACGAATGTAAAGCTATTATTATGCCTGGGATACGATAAAATGGAACCGGAATCGAATTTCGAACTTCCTAAGCGGATTTCTCGAGGAAACGAAAGCTTAACAGAAGCGGTAAATCGCAAATTAGAGGGTCTTAGAGAAGGAATTCGGCTAAATCTCGTCAGCTCATTGCGTAGTAATGAGTCTCGTCCGTTTGCCCGTTTACAATCAAATTAGCCTACAATTTTGTCCAAATCCGGCAGTGCCCGAGCTACTTTCATTTCACATGTCTTATCTGGTCCCGATCGAGATTCAGATGATTTGAGCCGAAATCGTCTGTCAACAAGTAATCAAAAATAGACAAACACGAAAAAGGGTGCAACACGAGGACTTCCCAGGGGTCACCCATCCTAGTACTGCTCTCGCCCAAGCACGCTTAACTTCGGAGTTCTGATGGGATCCGGTGCATTAGTGCTGTATGATCGCACCCGACATTGAGTGGGATGTTTATTCTTATATCCCTCGAGTACGTGTGGACGCGGGCGGCGATGGACAACACGCGGCACTGCTCTCGCCCAATCATAACCATGAAGTTAAGCGTTCTGGCGCGATGGCAGAGCTAGGATGGGTGACCTCCCTGGGAAGACCTCGTGTCGCGACCGTTTACGTAAATTATGGATTAAAACAGTCGAAATAATTGTTTTTAATTAGTTAACCGTCTCCGGAGTAATCTGCGTCATACCCTTCCGCACAGAAACCGGCTCACGACAACAAAAATCGAATAAATGTTCCCAGAAAATAGAAAAAAAATAAGAAGAAGGAAATAACGAATGTAAAGCTATTATTATGCCTGGGATACGATAAAATGGAACCGGAATCGAATTTCGAACTTCCCTAAGCGGATTTCTCGAGGAAACGAAAGCTTAACAGAAGCGGTAAATCGCAAATTAGATGGTCTTAGAGAAGGAATTCGGCTAAAATCTCGTCAGCTCATTGCGTAGTAATGAGTCTCGTCCGTTTGCCCGTTTACAATCAAATTAGCCTACAATTTTGTCCAAATCCGGCAGTGCCCGAGCTACGTTTCATTTCACATGTCTTATCTGGTCCCGATCGAGATTCAGATGATTTGAGCCGAAAATCGTCTGTCAACAAGTAATCAAAAATAGAAAAACACGAAAAAAGGTGCAACACGAGGACTTCCCAGGGGGTCACCCATCCTAGTACTGCTCTCGCCCAAGCACGCTTAACTTCGGAGTTCTGATGGGATCCGGTGCATTAGTGCTAGTATGATCGCACCCGACATTGAGTGGGATGTTTATTCTTATATCCCTCGAGTACGTGTGGAGCGGGCGGCGATGGACAACACGCGGCACTGCTCTCGCCCAATCATAACCACGAAGTTAAGCGTTCTGGCGCGATGGCAGAGCTAGGATGGGTGACCTCCCTGGGAAGACCTCGTGTCGCGACGTTTACGTAAATTATGGATAAAACAGTCGAAATAATTGTTTTTAATGAGTTAACCGTCTCCGGAGTAATCTGCGTCATACCCTTCCGCACAGAACCGGCTCACGACAACAAAAATCGATAAATGTTCCCAGAAAATAGAAAAAAAATAAGAAGAAGGAAATAACGAATGTAAAGCTATTATTATGCCTGGGATACGATTAAAATGGAACCGGAATCGAATTTCGAACTTCCTAAGCGGATTTCTCGAGGAAACGAAAGCTTAACAGAAGCGTTAAATCGCAAATTAGTGGGTCTTAGAGAAGGAATTCGGCTAAAATCTCGTCAGCTCATTGCGTAGCAATGAGTCTCGTCCGTTTGCCCGTTTACAATCAAATTAGCCTACAATTTTGTCCAAATCCGGCAGTGCCCGAGCTACTTTCATTTCACATGTCTTATCTGGTCCCGATCGAGATTCAGATGATTTGAGCCGAAAATCGTCTATCAACAAGTAATCAAAAATAGAAAAACACGAATAAGGGTGCAACACGAGGACTTCCCAGGGGGTCACCCATCCTAGTACTGCTCTCGCCCAAGCACGCTTAACTTCGGAGTTCTGATGGGATCCGGTGCATTAGTGCTGGTATGATCGCACCCGACATTGAGTGGGATGTTTATTCTTATATCCCTCGAGTACGTGTGGAGCGGGCGGCGATTGGACAACACGCGGCACTGCTTCTCGCCCAATCATAACCACGAAGTTAAGCGTTCTGGCGCGATGGCAGAGGTAGTATGGGTGACCTCCCTGGGAAGACCTCGTGTCGCGATCGTTTACGTAAATCCGGAGTAATCTGCGTCATACCCTTCCGCACAGAACCGGCTCACGACAACAAAAATCGATAAATGTTCCCAGAAAATAGAAAAAAAATAAGAAGAAGGAAATAACGAATGTAAAGCTATTATTATGCCTGGGATACGATAAAATGGAACCGGAATCGAATTTCGAACTTCCTAAGCGGATTTCTCGAGGAAACGAAAGCTTAACAGAAGCGGTAAATCGCAAATTAGAGGGTCTTAGAGAAGGAATTCGGCTAAAATCTCGTCAGCTCATTGCGTAGTAATGAGTCTCGTCCGTTTGCCCGTTTACAATCAAATTAGCCTACAATTTTGTCCAAATCCGGCAGTGCCCGAGCTACTTTCATTTCACATGTCTTATCTGGTCCCGATCGAGATTCAGATGATTTGAGCCGGAAATCGTCTGTCAACAAGTAATCAAAAATAGAAAAACACGAAAAAGGGTGCAACACGAGGACTTCCCAGGGGGTCACCCATCCTAGTACTGCTCTCGCCCAAGCACGCTTAACTTCGGAGTTCTGATGGATCCGGTGCATTAGTGCTGGTATGATCGCACCCGACATTGAGTGGGATGTTTATTCTTATATCCCTCGAGTACGTGTGGAGCGGGCGGCGATGGACAACACGCGGCACTGCTCTCGCCCAATCATACCCACGAAGTTAAGCGTTCTGGCGCGATGGCAGAGCTAGGATGGGTGACCTCCCTGGGAAGACCTCGTGTCGCGACGTTTACGTAAATTATGGAATAAAACAGTCGAAATAATTGTTTTTAATGAGTTAACCGTCTCCGGAGTAATCTGCGTCATACCCTTCCGCACAGAACCGGCTCACGACAACAAAAATCGATAAATGTTCCCAGAAATAGAAAAAAAATAAGAAGAAGGAAATAACGAATGTAAAGCTATTATTATGCCTGGGATACGATAAAATGGAACCGGAATCGAATTTCGAACTTCCTAAGCGGATTTCTCGAGGAAACGAAAGCTTAACAGAAGCGTTAAATCGCAAATTAGAGGGTCTTAGAGAAGGAATTCGGCTAAAATCTCGTCAGCTCATTGCGTAGTAATGAGTCTCGTCCGTTTTGCCCGTTTACAATCAAATTAGCCTACAATTTTGTCCAAATCCGGCAGTGCCCGAGCTACTTTCATTTCACATGTCTTATCTGGTCCCGATCGAGATTCAGATGATTTGAGCCGAAAATCGTCTGTCAACAAGTAATCAAAATAGAAAAACACGAAAAAGGGTTGCAACACGAGGACTTCCCAGGGGTCACCACTCCTAGTACTGCTCTCGCCCAAGCCCGCTTAACTTCGGAGTTCTGATGGGATCCGGTGCATTAGTGCTGGTATGATCGCACCCGACATTGAGTGGGATGTTATTCTTATATCCCTCGAGTACGTGTGGAGCGGGCGGCGATGGACAACACGCGGCACTGCTCTCGCCCAATCATAACCACGAAGTTAAGCGTTTCTGGCGCGATGGCAGAGGTAGGATGGGTGACCTCCCTGGGAAGACCTCGTGTCGCGATCGTTTACGTAAATATGGATAAACAGTCGAAATAATTGTTTTTAATTAGTTAACCGTCTCCGGAGTAATCTGCGTCATACCCTTCCGCACAGAACCGGCTCACGACAACAAAAATCGATAAATGTTCCCAGAAAATAGAAAAAAAATAAGAAGAAGGAAATAACGAATGTAAAGCTATTATTATGCCTGGGATACGATAAAATGGAACCGGAATCGAATTTCGAATTCCTAAGCGGATTTCTCGAGGAAACGAAAGCTTAACAGAAGCGTTAAATCGCAAATTAGAGGGTCTTAGAGAAGGAATTCGGCTAAAATCTCGTCAGCTCATTTGCGTAGTAATGAGTCTCGTCCGTTTGCCCGTTTACAATCAAATTAGCCTACAATTTTGTCCAAATCCGGCAGTGCCCGAGCTACTTTCATTTCACATGTCTTATCTGGTCCCGATCGAGATTCAGATGATTTGAGCCGAAAATCGTCTGTCAACAAGTAATCAAAAATAGAAAAACACGAAAAAGGGTGCAACACGAGGACTTCCCAGGGGGTCACCCATCCTAGTACTGCTCTCGCCCAAGCACGCTTAACTTCGGAGTTCTGATGGGATCCGGTGCATTAGTGCTGGTAATGATCGCACCCGACATTGAGTGGGATGTTTATTCTTATATCCCTCGATGTACGTGTGGATGCGGGCGGCGATGGACAACACGCGGCACTGCTCTCGCCCAATCATAACCACGAAGTTAAGCGTTCTGGCGCGATGGCAGAGCTAGGATGGGTGACCTCCCTGGGAAGACCTCGTGTCGCGACGTTTACGTAAATTATGGATAAAACAGTCGAAATAATTGTTTTTAATAGTTAACCGTCTCCGGAGTAATCTGCGTCATACCCTTCCGCACAGAACCGGCTCACGACAACAAAAATCGATAAATGTTCCCAGAAAATAGAAAAAAAATAAGAAGAAGGAAATAACGAATGTAAAGCTATTATTATGCCTTGGATACGATAAAATGGAACCGGAATCGAATTTCGAACTTCCTAAGCGGATTTCTCGAGGAAACGAAAGCTTAACAGAAGCGTTAAATCGCAAATTAGAGGGTCTTAGAGAAGGAATTCGGCTAAAATCTCGTCAGCTCATTGCGTAGTAATGAGTCTCGTCCGTTTGCCCGTTTACAATCAAATTAGCCTACAATTTTGTCCAAATCCGGCAGTGCCCGAGCTACTTTCATTTCACATGTCTTATCTGGTCCCGATCGAGATTCAGATGATTTGAGCCGAAAATCGTCTATCAACAAGTAATCAAAAATAGAAAAACACGAAAAAGGGTGCAACACGAGGACTTCCCAGGGGGTCACCCATCCTAGTACTGCTCTCGCCCAAGCACGCTTAACTTCGGAGTTCTGATGGGATCCGGGCATTAGTGCTGGTATGATCGCACCCGACATTGAGTGGATGTTTATTCTTATATCCCTCGAGTACGTGTGGAGCGGGCGGCGATGGACAACACGCGGCACTGCTCTCGCCCAATCATAACCACGAAGTTAAGCGTTCTGGCGCGATGGCAGAGCTAGGATGGGTGACCTCCCTGGGAAGACCTCGTGTCGCGACCGTTTACGTAAATTATGGATAAAACAGTCGAAATAATTGTTTTTAATGAGTTAACCGTTCTCGGAGTAATCTGCGTCATACCCTTCCGCACAGAACCGGCTCACGACAACAAAAATCGATAAATGTTCCCAGAAAATAGAAAAAAAATAAGAAGAAGGAAATAACGAATGTAAAGCTATTATTATGCCTGGGCTACGATAAAATGGAACCGGAATCGAATTTCGAACTTCCTAAGCGGATTTCTCGAGGAAACGAAAGCTTAACAGAAGCGGTTAAATCGCAAATTAGAGGGTCTTAGAGAAGGAATTCGGCTAAAATCTCGTCAGCTCATTGCGTAGTAATGAGTCTCGTCCGTTTGCCCGTTTACAATCAAATTAGCCTACAATTTTGTCCAAATCCGGCAGTGCCGAGCTACTTTCATTTCACATGTTTTATCTGGTCCGATCGAGATTCAGATGATTTGAGCCGAAAATCGTCTATCAACAAGTAATCAAAAATAGAAAAACACGAAAAAGGGTGCAACACGAGGACTTCCCAGGGGGTCACCATCCTAGTACTGCTCTCGCCCAAGCACGCTTAACTTCGGAGTTCTGATGGGATCCGGTGCATTAGTGCTGGTATGATCGCACCCGACATTGAGTGGGATGTTTATTCTTATATCCCTCGAGTACGTGTGGAGCGGGCGGCGATGGACAACACGCGGCACTGCTTCCGCCCAATCATAACACGAAGTTAAGCGTTCTGGCGCGATGGCAGAGGTAGGATGGGTGACCTCCCTGGGAAGACCTCGTGTCGCGATCGTTTACGTAAATTATGGATTAAACAGTCGAAATAATTGTTTTTAATTAGTTAACCGTCTCCGGAGTAATCTGCGTCATACCCTTCCGCACAGAACCGGCTCACGACAACAAAAATCGATAAATGTTCCCAGAAAATAGAAAAAAAAATAAGAAGAAGGAAATAACGAAGTAAAGCTATTATTATGCCTGGGATACGATAAAATGGAACCGGAATCGAATTTCGAACTTCTAAGCGGATTTCTCGAGGAAACGAAAGCTTAAACAGAAGCGTTAAATCGCAAATTAGAGGGTCTTAGAGAAGGAATTCGGCTAAAATCTCGTCAAGCTCATTGCGTAGTAATGAGTCTCGTACGTTTGCCCGTTTACAATCAAATTAGCCTACAATTTTGTCCAAATCCGGCAGTGCCCGAGCTACTTTCATTTCACATGTCTTATCTGGTCCCGATCGAGATTCAGATGATTTGAGCCGAAAATCGTCTGTCAACAAGTAATCAAAAAGAAAAACACGAAAAAGGGTGCAACACGAGACTTCCCAGGGGGTCACCCATCCTAGTACTGCTCTCGCCCAAGCACGCTTAACTTCGGAGTTCTGATGGGATCCGGTGCATTAGTGCTGGTATGATCGCACCCGACATTGAGTGGATGTTTATTCTTATATCCCTCAGTACGTGTGGAGCGGGCGCGATGGACAACACGCGGCACTGCTCTCGCCCAATCATAACCATGAAGTTAAGCTT
>NC_134559.1:40405525-40433430 GCF_025594145.1 Primulina tabacum
CTAATTTGATTGTAAAGGGGAAAACGAACGAGACTCATACTCGCAAGGAGCAGGCACGATTTTAGCCGAATTCCTTCTATAGACCTCTAATTTGCGATTTTCCGCTTCTGTTAAGATTCCATTTCCTCGAGAAATCGCTTAGAAGTTCGAAATACGATTCTGTTCCATTTTATCGTATTAGAGGCATAATAATAGCTTTACATTTCTATTTTTTCTTCTCATTTTTTTTTCTATTTTCTTGGAACATTTAGCGATTTTGTTGTCTTGAGCAGTTTCTGTGCGGAAGGGTATGACGCATATTACTCCGGAGACGGTTGACTCATTAAAACAATTATTTGACTGTTTTATCTATAATTTACGTAAACGGTCGCGACACGAGGATTTCCCAGGGAGGTCACCCATCCTAGCCTGCCATCGCGCCAGAACGCTTAACTTCATGGTTCTGATTGGGCGAGAGCAGTGCCGCGTGTTGTACATCGCCGCCGCGCTCCACACGTACTCGAGGGATATAAGAATAAATATCCCACTCAATGTCGGGTGCGATCATACCAGCACTAATGCACCAGATCCCACCAGAACTCCGAAGTTAAGCGTGCTTGGGCGAGAGCAGTACTAATGGGTGACCCCCTTGGAAGTCCTCGTGTTGCACCCTTTTCGTGTTTTTCTATTTTTGATTACTTGTTGACAGATGATTTTCGGCTCAAATCATCTGAATCTCGATCGGGACCAGATAAGACATGTGAAATGAAAGTAGCTCGGGCACTGCCGGATTTGGACAAAATTGTAGGCTAATTTGATTGTAAACGGGCAAACGGACGAGACTCATTACAGCAATGAGCTGACGAGATTTTAGCCGAATTCTTCTCTAAGACCCTCTAATTTGCGATTTCCGCTTTGTTAAGCTTCGTTTCCTCGAGAAATCCGCTTAGGAAGTCGAAATTCGATTCCGGTTCCATTTTATCGTATCCAGGCATAATAATAGCTTTACATTCGTTATTTCCTTCTTCTTATTTTTTTCTATTTTCTGGGAACATTTATCGATTTTTGTTGTCGTGAGCCGGTTCTGTGCGGAAGGGTATGACGCATTACTCCGGAGACGGTTAACTCATTAAAAACAATTATTTCGAGTTTTATCCATAATTTACGTAAACGGTCGCGACACGAGGTCTTCCCAGGGAGGTCACCCCCTAGCTCTGCCATCGCGCCAGAACGCTTAACTTCATGGTTATGATTGGGCGAGAGCAGTGCCGCGTGTTGTCCATCGCCCCCGCTCCACACGTACTCGAGGGATATAAGAATAAACATCTCAATGTCGGGTGCGATCATACCAGCACTAATGCACCGGATCCCATCAGAACTCCGAAGTTAAGCGTGCTTGGGCGAGCAGTACTAGGATGGGTGACCCCCTGGGAAGTCCTCGTGTTGCCCTTTTCGTTTTTCTATTTTTGATTACTTGTTGACAGACGATTTTCGGCTCAAATCATCTGAATCTCGATCGGGACCAGATAAGACATGTGAAATGAAAGTAGCTCGGGCACTGCCGGATTTGGACAAAATTGTAGGCTAATTTGATTGTAAACGGGCAAACGGACGAGACTCATTACTACGCAATGAGCTGACGAGATTTTAGCCGAATTCCTTCTCTAAGACCTCTAATTTGCGATTTCCGCTTCTAAGCTTTCGTTTTCTCGAGAAATCCGCTTAGGAAGTTCGAAATTCGATTCCGGTTCCATTTTATCGTATCCCAGGCATAATAATAGCTTTACATTCGTTTTTCCTTCTTCTTATTTTTTTTCTTTTCTGGGAACATTTATCGATTTTTGTTGTCGTGAGCCGGTTCTGTGCGGAAGGGTATGACGAGATTACTCCGGAGACGGTTAACTCATTAAAAACAATTATTTCGACTGTTTTATATAATTTACGTAAACGGTCGCGACACGAGGTCTTCCCAGGGAGGTCATCCTAGCTCTGCCATCGCGCCAGAACGCTTAACTTCATGGTTGATTGGGCGAGAGCAGTGCCGCGTGTTGTCCATCGCCGCCCTGCCTCCCACACGTACTCGAGGGATATAAGAATAAACATCCCACTCAATATCGGGTGCGATCATACCAGCACTAATGCACCGGATTCCCATTAGAACTCCGAAGTTAAGCGTGCTTGGAAGAGGCAGTACTAGGATGGGGTACCCCCTGGAAGTCCTCGTTTTGCCACCTTTTCGTGTTTTTCTATTTTTGATTACTTGTTGACAGACGATTTTCGGCTCAATCATCTGAATATCGATGGGGACCAGATAAACATGTGAATGAAAGTAGCTCGGGCACCTGCCGGATTTGGACAAAATTGTAGGCTAATTTGATTGTAAACGGGCAAACGGACGAGACTCATTACTACGCAATGAGCTGACGAGATTTTAGCCGAATTCCTTCTCTAAGACCCTCTAATTTGCGATTTTACCGCTTCTGTAAGCTTTCGTTCCTCGAGAAATCCGCTTAGGAAAGTTCGAAATTCGATTTCGGTTCCATTTTATCGTATCCCAGGCATAATAATAGCTTTACATTCGTTATTTCCTTCTTATTTTTTTTCTATTTTCTGGGAACATTTATCGATTTTTGTTGTCGTGAGCCGGTTCTGTGCGGAAGGGTATGACGCAGATTACTCCGGAGACGGTTAACTCATTAAAAACAATTATTTCGACTGTTTTATCCATAATTTAAACGGTCGCGACACGAGGTCTTCCCAGGGAGGTCACCCATCCTAGCTCTGCCATCGCGCCAGAACGCTTAACTTCATGGTTATGATTGGGCGAGAGCAGTGCGTGTTGTCCATCGGCCCGCTCCACACGTACTCGAGGGATATAAGAATAAACATCCCACTCAATGTCGGGTGCGATCATACCAGCACTAATGCACCGGATCCCATCAGAACTCCGAAGTTAAGGTGCTTGGGCGAGAGCAGTACTAGGATGGGTGACCCTGGGAAGTCCTCGTGTTGCACCTTTTTCGTGTTTTTCTATTTTTGATTACTTGTTGACAGACGATTTTCGGCTCAAATCATCTGAATCTCGATCGGGACCAGATAAGACATGGAAATGAAAGTAGCTCGGGCACTGCCCGGATTTGGACAAATTGTAGGCTAATTTGATTGTAAACGGCAAACGGACGAGACTCATTACTACGCAATGAGCTGACGAGATTTTAGCCGAATTCCTTCTCTAAGACCCTCTAATTGCGATTTAACGCTTCTGTTAAGCTTTCGTTTCCTCGAGAAATCCGCTTAGGAAGTTCGAAATTCGATTCCGGTTTCATTTTATCGTATCCCAGGCATAATAATAGCTTTACATTCGTTATTTCCTTCTTCTTATTTTTTTTCTATTTTCTGGGAACATTTATCGATTTTTGTTGTCGTGAGCCGTTCTGTGCGGAAGGGTATGACGCAGATTACTCCAGAGACGGTTAACTAATTAAAACAATTATTTCGACTGTTTTATCCATAATTTACGTAAAACGATCGCGACACGAGGTCTTCCTAGGAGGTCACCACATCCTACCTCTGCCATCGCGCCAGAACGCTTAACTTCGTGGTTATGATTGGGCGAGAGCAGTTGCCGCGTGTTGTCCATCGCCGCCCGCTCCACACGTACTCGAGGGATATAAGAATAAACATCCCAATCAATGTCGGTGCGATCATACCAGCACTAATGCACGGATTCCCATCAGAACTCCGAAGTTAAGCGTGCTTGGGCGAGAGCAGTACTAGATGGGTGACCCCCTGGGAAGCCTCGTGTTGCACCCTCTTTTCGTGTATTTTCTATTTTTGATTACTTTTGACAGACGATTTTCGGCTCAAATCATCTGACATCTCGATCGGGACCAGATAAGACATGTTAGAAATGAAAGTAGCTCGGGCACTGCCGGATTTGGACAAATTGTAGGCTAATTTGATTGTAAACGGGCAAACGGACGAGACTCATTACTACGCAATGAGCTGACGAGATTTTAGCCGAATTCCTTCTCTAATGACCCTCTAATTTGCGATTTAACGCTTCTGTTAAGCTTTCGTTTCCTCGAGAAATCCGCTTAGGAAGTTCGAAATTCGATTCCGGTTCCATTTTAATCGTATCCCAGGCATAATAATAGCTTTACATTCGTTATTTCCTTCTTCTTATTTTTTTCTATTTTCTGGGAACATTTATCGATTTTTGTTGTCGTGAGCCGGTTTCTGTGCGGAAGGGTATGACGCAGATTACTCCGGAGACGGTTAAACTACATTAAAAACAATTATTTCGACTGTTTTATCCATAATTTACGTAAACGATCGCGACACGAGGTCTTCCCAGGGAGGTCACCCATCCTACCTCTGCCATCGCGCCAGAACGCTTAACTTCAGTGGTTATGATTGGGCGAGAGCAGTGCCGCGTGTTGTCCATCGCCGCCCGCTCCACACGTACTCGAGGGATATAAGAATAAACATCCCACTCAATGTCGGGTGCGATCATACCAGCACTAATGCACCGGATCCATCAGAACTCCGAAGTTAAGCGTGCTTGGTCGAGAGCAGTACTAGGATGGTTGACCCCCTGGGAAGTCCTCGTGTTGCTCCCTTTTTTCGTGTTTTTTCTATTTTGATTACTTTTGACAGACGATTTTCGGCTCAAATCATCTGAATCTCGATCGGGACAGATAAAGACATGTGAAATGAAAGTAGCTCGGGCACTGCCGGATTTGGACAAAATTGTAGGCTAATTTGATTGTAAACGGGCAAACGGACGAGACTCATTACTACGCAATGAGCTGACGAGATTTTAGCCGAATTCCTTCTCTAAGACCCTCTAATTTGCGATTTAAGCTTCTGTTAAGCTTTCGTTTCATCGAGAAATCCGCTTAGGAAGTTCGAAAATTCGATTCCGGTTCATTTTATCGTATCCCAGGCATAATAATAGCTTTACATTCGTTATTTCCTTCTTCTTATTTTTTTTCTATTTTCTGGGAACATTTATCGATTTTGTTGTCGTGAGCCGGTTCTGTGCGGAAGGGTATGACGCAGATTACTCCGGAGACGGTTAACTCATTAAAAACAATTATTTCGACTGTTTTAATCCATAATTTACGTAAACGGTCGCGACACGAGGTCTTCCCAGGGAGGTCACCCATCCTACTCTGCCATCGCGCCAGAACGCTTAACTTCATGGTTATGATTGGGCGAGAGCAGTGCCGCGTGTTGTCCATCGCCGCCCGCTCCACACGTACTCGAGGGATATAAGAATAAACATCCCACTCAATGTCGGGTGCGATCATACCAGCACTAATGCACCGGATCCCATCAGAACTCCGAAGTTAAGCGTGCTTGGGCAGAGAGCAGTACTAGGATGGGTGACCCCCTGGGAAGTCCTCGTGTTGCACCCCTTTTTCGTGTTTTTCTATTTTTGATTACTTGTTGACAGACGATTTTCGGCTCAAATCATCTGAATCTCGATCGGGACCAGATAAGACATGTGAAATGAAAGTAGCTCGGGCACTGCCGGATTTGGACAAAATTGTAGGCTAATTTGATTGTAAACGGGCAAACGGACGAGACTCATTACTACGCAATGAGCTGACGAGATTTTAGCCGAATTCCTTCTCTAAGACCCTCTAATTTGCGATTTAACGCTTCTGTTAAGCTTTCGTTTCCTCGAGAAATCCGCTTAGGAAGTTCGAAATTCGATTCCGGTTCCATTTTATCGTATCCCAGGCATAATAATAGCTTTACATTCGTTATTTCCTTCTTCTTATTTTTTTTCTATTTTCTGGGAACATTTATCGATTTTTGTTGTCGTGAGCCGGTTCTGTGCGGAAGGGTATGACGCAGATTACTCCGGAGACGGTTAACTAATTTAAAACAATTATTTCGACTGTTTTATCCATAATTTACGTAAACGATCGCGACACGAGGTCTTCCCAGGGAGGTCACCCATCCTAGCTCTGCCATCGCGCCAGAACGCTTAACTTCATGGTTATGATTGGGCGAGAGCAGTGCCGCGTGTTGTCCATCGCCGCCCGCTCCACACATACTCGAGGGATATAAGAATAAACATCCCAGTCAATGTCAGGTGCGATCATACCAGCACTAATGCACCGGATCCATCAGAACTCTGAAGTTAAGCGGGCTTGTGCGAGAGCAGTACTATGATGGGTGACCTCCTGGGAAGTCCTCGTGTTGCACCTTTTTTCGTGTTTTTCTATTTTTGATTACATGTTGACAGACGATTTTCGGCTCAAATCATCTGAATCTCGATCGGGACCAGATAAGACATGTGAAATGAAAGTAGCTCGGGCACTGCCGGATTTGGACAAAATTGTAGGCTAATTTGATTGTAAACGGGCAAACGGACGAGACTCATTACTACGCAATGAGCTGACGAGATTTTAGCCGAATTCCTTCTCTAAGACCCTCTAATTTGCGATTTACCGCTTCTGTTAAGCTTTCGTTTCCTCGAGAAATCCGCTTAGGAAGTTCGAAATTCGATTCCGGTTCCATTTTATCGTATCCCAGGCATAATAATAGCTTTACATTCGTTATTTCCTTCTTCTTATTTTTTTTTCTATTTTCTGGGAACATTTATCGATTTTTGTTGTCGTGAGCCGGTTCTGTGCGGAAGGGTATGACGCAGATTACTCCGGAGACGGTTAACTCATTAAAACAATTATTTCGACTGTTTTATCCATAATTTACGTAAACGATCGCGACACGAGGTCTTCCCAGGGAGGTCACCCATCCTACCTCTGCCATCGCGCCAGAACGCTTAACTTCGTGGTTATGATTGGGCGAGAGCAGTGCCGCGTGTTGTCCATCGCCGCCCGCTCCACACGTACTCGAGGGATATAAGAATAAACATCCCACTCAATGTCGGGTGCGATCATACCAGCACTAATGCACCGGATTCCATCAGAACTCCGAAGTTAAGCGTGCTTGGTCGAGAGCAGTACTAGGATGGGTGACCCCCTGGGAAGTCCTCGTGTTGCACCCTTTTTCGTGTTTTTCTATTTTTGATTACTTGTTGACAGACGATTTTCGGCTCAAATCATCTGAATCTCGATCGGGACCAGATAAGACATGTGAAATGAAAGTAGCTCGGGCACTGCCGGATTTGGACAAAATTGTAGGCTAATTTGATTGTAAACGGGCAAACGGACGAGACTCATTACTACGCAATGAGCTGACGAGATTTTAGCCGAATTCCTTCTCTAAGACCCTCTAATTTGCGATTTACCGCTTCTGTTAAGCTTTCGTTTCCTCGAGAAATCCGCTTAGGAAGTTCGAAATTCGATTCCGGTTCCATTTTATCGTATCCCAGGCTTAATAATAGCTTTACATTCGTTATTTCCTTCTTCTTATTTTTTTTCTATTTTCTGGGAACATTTATCGATTTTTGTTGTCGTGAGCCGGTTCTGTGCGGAAGGGTATGACGCAGATTACTCCGGAGACGGTTACTAATTAAAAACAATTATTTAGACTGTTTTATCCATAATTTACGTAAACGATCGCGACCCGAGGTCTTCCCAGGGAGGTCACCCATCCTAGCTCTGCCATCGCGCCAGAACGCTTAACTTCGTGGTGATGATTGGGCGAGAGCAGTGCCGCGTGTTGTCCATCGCCGCCCGCTCCACACGTACTCGAGGGATATAAGAATAAACATCCCACTCAATGTCGGGTGCGATCATACCAGCACTAATGCACCGGATTCCATCAGAACTCCGAAGTTAAGTGTGATTGGTCGAGAGCAGTACTAGGATGGGTGACCCCCTGGGAAGTCCTCGTTTTGCACCTTTTTTCGTGTTTTTCTATTTTTGATTACTTGTTGACAGACGATTTTCGGCTCAAATCATCTAAATATCGATCAGGACCAGATAAGACATGTGAAATGAAAGTAGCTCGGGCACTGCCGGATTTGGACAAAATTGTAGGCTAATTTGATTGTAAACGGGCAAACGGACGAGACTCATTCCTACGCAATGAGCTGACGAGATTTTAGCCGAATTCCTTCTCTAAGACCCTCTAATTTGCGATTTAACGCTTCTGTTAAGCTTTCGTTTCCTCGAGAAATCCGCTTAGGAAGTTCGAAATTCGATTCCGGTTCCATTTTATCGTATCCCAGGCTTAATAATAGCTTTACATTCGTTATTTCCTTCTTCTTATTTTTTTTCTATTTTCTGGGAACATTTATCGATTTTTGTTGTCGTGAGCCGGTTCTGTGCGGAAGGGTATGACGCAGATTACTCGGAGACGGTTAACTAATTAAAAACAATTATTTCGACTGTTTTATCCATAATTTACGTAAACGATCGCGACACGAGGTCTTCCCAGGGAGGTCACCCATCCTACCTCTGCCATCGCGCCAGAACGCTTAACTTCGTGGTTATGATTGGGCGAGAGCAGTGCCGCGTGTTGTCCATCGCCGCCCGCTTTACACGTACTCGAGGGATATAAGAATAAACATCTCACTCAATGCCTGGTGCGATCATACCAGCACTAATGCACCGGATCCCATCAGAACTCCGAAGTTAAGCGTGCTTGGGCGTGAGTACTTCTAGGATGGGTGACCTCCTGGGTAGTCCTCGTGTTGCATCTTTTTTCGTGTTTTTCTATTTTTGATTACTTGTTGACGGACGATTTTCGGCTCAAATCATCTGAATCTCGATCGGGACCAGATAAGACATGTGAAATGAAAGTAGCTCGGGCACTGCCGGATTTGGACAAAATTGTAGGCTAATTTGATTGTAAACGGGCAAACGGACAAGACTCAATACTACGCAATGAGCTGACGAGATTTTAGCCGAATTCCTTCTCTAAAACCCTCTAATTTGCGATTTAACGCTTCTGTTAAGCTTTCGTTTCCTCGAGAAATCCGCTTAGGAAGTTCGAAATTCGATTCCGGTTCCATTTTATCGTATCCCAGGCTTAATAATAGCTTTACATTCGTTATTTCCTTCTTCTTATTTTTTTTCTATTTTCTGGGAACATTTATCGATTTTTGTTGTCGTGAGCCGGTTCTGTGCGGAAGGGTATGACGCAGATTACTCCGGAGACGGTTAACTCATTGAAAACAACTATTTCAACTGTTTTATCCATAATTTACGTAAACGGTCGCGACACGAGGTCTTCCCAGGGAGGTCACCCATCCTAGCTCTACCATCGCGCCAGAACGCTTAACTCCATGGTTATGATTGGGCGAGAGCAGTGCGCGTGTTGTCCATCGCCGCCCGCTTCACAATACTTGAGGGATATAAAAATAAACATCCCACTCAATGTCGGGTGCGATCATACCAGCACTAATGCACCGGATCCCATCAGAACTCCGAAGTTAAGCGTGCTTGGGCGTGAGTACTTCTAGGATGGGTGACCTCCTGGGTAGTCCTCGTGTTGCATCTTTTTTCGTGTTTTTCTATTTTTGATTACTTGTTGACGGACGATTTTCGGCTCAAATCATCTGAATCTCGATCGGGACCAGATAAGACATGTGAAATGAAAGTAGCTCGGGCACTGCCGGATTTGGACAAAATTGTAGGCTAATTTGATTGTAAACGGGCAAACGGACAAGACTCAATACTACGCAATGAGCTGACGAGATTTTAGCCGAATTCCTTCTCTAAAACCCTCTAATTTGCGATTTAACGCTTCTGTTAAGCTTTCGTTTCCTCGAGAAATCCGCTTAGGAAGTTCGAAATTCGATTCCGGTTCCATTTTATCGTATCCCAGGCATAATAATAGCTTTACATTCGTTATTTCCTTCTTCTTATTTTTTTTCTATTTTCTGGGAACATTTATCGATTTTTGTTGTCGTGAGCCGGTTCTGTGCGGAAGGGTATGACGCAGATTACTCCGGAGACGGTTAACTAATTAAAAACAATTATTTCGACTGTTTTATCCATAATTTACGTAAACGATCGCGACACGAGGTCTTCCCAGGGAGGTCACCCATCCTACCTCTGCCATCGCGCCAGAACGCTTAACTTCAGTGGTTATGATTGGGCGAGAGCAGTGCCGCGTGTTGTCCATCGCCGCCCGCTCCACACGTACTCGAGGGATATAAGAATAAACATCCCACTCAATGTCGGGTGCGATCATACCAGCACTAATGCACCGGATCCCATCAGAACTCCGAAGTTAAGTGTGCTTGGCGAGAGCAGTACTAGGATGGGTGACCCCTGGGAAGTCCTCGTGTTGCACCCTTTTTCGTGTTTTTCTATTTTGATTACTTGTTGACAGACGATTTTCGGCTCAAATCATCTGAATCTCGATCGGGACCAGATAAGACATGTGAAATGAAAGTAGCTCGGGCACTGCCGGATTTGGACAAAATTGTAGGCTAATTTGATTGTAAACGGGCAAACGGACGAGACTCATTACTACGCAATGAGCTGACGAGATTTTAGCCGAATTCCTTCTCTAAGACCCTCTAATTTGCGATTTACCGCTTCTGTTAAGCTTTCGTTTCCTCGAGAAATCCGCTTAGAAAGTTCGAAATTCGATTCCGGTTCCATTTTATCGTATCCCAGGCATAATAATAGCTTTACATTCGTTATTTCCTTCTTCTTATTTTTTTTTCTATTTTCTGGGAACATTTATCGATTTTTGTTGTCGTGAGCCGGTTCTGTGCGGAAGGGTATGACGCAGATTACTCCGGAGACGGTTAACTCATTAAAAACAATTATTTCGACTGTTTTATCCATAATTTACGTAAACGGTCGCGACACGAGGTCTTCCCAGGGAGGTCACCCATCCTAGCTCTACCATCGCGCCAGAACGCTTAACTTCATGGTTATGATTGGGCGAGAGCAGTGCGCGTGTTGTCCATCGCCGCCCGCTCCACACATACTCGAGGGATATAAGAATAAACATCACACTCAATGTCGGGTGCGATCATACCAGCACTAATGCACAGGATCCCAACAAAACTCCGAAGTTAAGTGTGATTGGTCGAGAGCAGTACTAGGATGGGTGACCCCCTGGGAAGTCCTCGTTTTGCACCTTTTTTCGGGTTTTTCTATTTTTGATTACTTGTTGACGGACGATTTTCGGCTCAAATCATCTGAATCTCGATCGGGACCAGATAAGACATGTGAAATGAAAGTAGCTCGGGCACTGCCGGATTTGGACAAAATTGTAGGCTAATTTGATTGTAAACGGGCAAACGGACAAGACTCATTACTACGCAATGAGCTGACGAGATTTTAGCCGAATTCCTTCTCTAAAACCCTCTAATTTGCGATTTAACGCTTTTGTTAAGCTTTCGTTTCATCATGAAATCCGCTCAGGAAGTTTGAAATTCGATTCCGGTTCCATTTTATCGTATCCCAGGCATAATAATAGCTTTGCATTCGTTATTTCCTTCTTCTTATTTTTTTTTCTATTTTCTGGGAACATTTATCGATTTTTGTTGTCGTGAGCCGGTTCTGTGCGGAAGGGTATGACGCAGATTATTCTGGAGACGGTAACTAATTAAAAACAATTATTTCGACTGTTTTATCCATAATTTACGTAAACCATCGCGACACGAGGTCTTCCCAGGGAGGTCACCCATCCTAGCTCTGCCATCGCGCCAGAACGCTTAACTTCATGGTTATGATTGGGCGAGAGCAGTGCCGCGTGTTGTCCATCGCCGCCCGCTCCACACGTACTCGAGGGATATAAGAATAAACATCCCACTCAATGTCGGGTGCGATCATACCAGCACTAATGCACCGGATCCCATCAGAACTCCGAAGTTAAGCGTGCTTGGGCGAGAGCAGTACTAGGATGGGTGACCCCCTGGGAAGTCCTCGTGTTGCACCCCTTTTTCGTGTTTTTCTATTTTTGATTACTTGTTGACAGACGATTTTCGGCTCAAATCATCTGAATCTCGATCGGGACCAGATAAGACATGTGAAATGAAAGTAGCTCGGGCACTGCCGGATTTGGACAAAATTGTAGGCTAATTTGATTGTAAACGGGCAAACGGACGAGACTCATTACTACGCAATGAGCTGACGAGATTTTAGCCGAATTCCTTCTCTAAGACCCTCTAATTTGCGATTTAACGCTTCTGTTAAGCTTTCGTTTCCTCGAGAAATCCGCTTAGGAAGTTCGAAATTCGATTCCGGTTCCATTTTATCGTATCCCAGGCATAATAATAGCTTTACATTCGTTATTTCCTTCTTCTTATTTTTTTTCTATTTTCTGGGAACATTTATCGATTTTTGTTGTCGTGAGCCGGTTCTGTGCGGAAGGGTATGACGCAGATTACTCCGGAGACGGTTAACTCATTAAAAACAATTATTTCGACTGTTTTATCCATAATTTACGTAAACGGTCGCGACACGAGGTCTTCCCAGGGAGGTCACCCATCCTAGCCTCTGCCATCGCGCCAGAACGCTTAACTTCATGGTTATGATTGGGCGAGAGCAGTGCCGCGTGTTGTCCATCGCCGCCCGCTCCACACGTACTCGAGGGATATAAGAATAAACATCCCACTCAATGTCGGGTGCGATCATACCAGCACTAATGCACCGGATCCCATCAGAACTCCGAAGTTAAGCGTGCTTGGGCGAGAGCAGTACTAGGATGGGTGACCCCCTGGGAAGTCCTCGTGTTGCACCCTTTTTCGTGTTTTTCTATTTTTGATTACTTGTTGACAGACGATTTTCGGCTCAAATCATCTGAATCTCGATCGGGACCAGATAAGACATGTGAAATGAAAGTAGCTCGGGCACTGCCGGATTTGGACAAAATTGTAGGCTAATTTGATTGTAAACGGGCAAACGGACGAGACTCATTACTACGCAATGAGCTGACGAGATTTTAGCCGAATTCCTTCTCTAAGACCCTCTAATTTGCGATTTAACGCTTCTGTTAAGCTTTCGTTTCCTCGAGAAATCCGCTTAGGAAGTTCGAAATTCGATTCCGGTTCCATTTATCGTATCCCAGGCATAATAATAGCTTTACATTCGTTATTTCCTTCTTCTTATTTTTTTTCTATTTTCTGGGAACATTTATCGATTTTTGTTGTCGTGAGCCGGTTCTGTGCGGAAGGGTATGACGCAGATTACTCCGGAGACGGTTAACTAATTAAAAACAATTATTTCGACTGTTTTATCCATAATTTACGTAAACGATCGCGACACGAGGTCTTCCCAGGGAGGTCACCCATCCTACCTCTGCCATCGCGCCAGAACGCTTAACTTCATGGTTATGATTGGGCGAGAGCAGTGCCGCGTGTTGTCCATCGCCGCCCGCTCCACACGTACTCGAGGGATATAAGAATAAACATCCCACTCAATGTCGGGTGCGATCATACCAGCACTAATGCACCGGATCCCATCAGAACTCCGAAGTTAAGCGTGCTTGGGCGAGAGCAGTACTAGGATGGGTGACCCCCTGGGAAGTCCTCGTGTTGCACCCTTTTTCGTGTTTTTCTATTTTTGATTACTTGTTGACAGACGATTTTCGGCTCAAATCATCTGAATCTCGATCGGGACCAGATAAGACATGTGAAATGAAAGTAGCTCGGGCACTGCCGGATTTGGACAAAATTGTAGGCTAATTTGATTGTAAACGGGCAAACGGACGAGACTCATTACTACGCAATGAGCTGACGAGATTTTAGCCGAATTCCTTCTCTAAGACCCTCTAATTTGCGATTTACCGCTTCTGTTAAGCTTTCGTTTCCTCGAGAAATCCGCTTAGGAAGTTCGAAATTCGATTCCGGTTCCATTTTATCGTATCCCAGGCATAATAATAGCTTTACATTCGTTATTTCCTTCTTCTTATTTTTTTTCTATTTTCTGGGAACATTTATCGATTTTTGTTGTCGTGAGCCGGTTCTGTGCGGAAGGGTATGACGCAGATTACTCCGGAGACGGTTAACTAATTAAAAACAATTATTTCGACTGTTTTATCCATAATTTACGTAAACGATCGCGACACGAGGTCTTCCCAGGGAGGTCACCCATCCTAGCTCTGCCATCGCGCCAGAACGCTTAACTTCATGGTTATGATTGGGCGAGAGCAGTGCCGCGTGTTGTCCATCGCCGCCCGCTCCACACGTACTCGAGGGATATAAGAATAAACATCCCACTCAATGTCGGGTGCGATCATACCAGCACTAATGCACCGGATCCCATCAGAACTCCGAAGTTAAGCGTGCTTGGGCGAGAGCAGTACTAGGATGGGTGACCTCCTGGGAAGTCCTCGTGTTGCACCCTTTTTCGTGTTTTTCTATTTTTGATTACTTGTTGACAGACGATTTTCGGCTCAAATCATCTGAATCTCGATCGGGACCAGATAAGACATGTGAAATGAAAGTAGCTCGGGCACTGCCGGATTTGGACAAAATTGTAGGCTAATTTGATTGTAAACGGGCAAACGGACGAGACTCATTACTACGCAATGAGCTGACGAGATTTTAGCCGAATTCCTTCTCTAAGACCCTCTAATTTGCGATTTACCGCTTCTGTTAAGCTTTCGTTTCCTCGAGAAATCCGCTTAGGAAGTTCGAAATTCGATTCCGGTTCCATTTTATCGTATCCCAGGCATAATAATAGCTTTACATTCGTTATTTCCTTCTTCTTATTTTTTTTCTATTTTCTGGGAACATTTATCGATTTTTGTTGTCGTGAGCCGGTTCTGTGCGGAAGGGTATGACGCAGATTACTCCGGAGACGGTTAACTAATTAAAAACAATTATTTCGACTGTTTTATCCATAATTTACGTAAACGATCGCGACACGAGGTCTTCCCAGGGAGGTCACCCATCCTAGCTCTGCCATCGCGCCAGAACGCTTAACTTCGTGGTTATGATTGGGCGAGAGCAGTGCCGCGTGTTGTCCATCGCCGCCCGCTCCACACGTACTCGAGGGATATAAGAATAAACATCCCACTCAATGTCGGGTGCGATCATACCAGCACTAATGCACCGGATCCCATCAGAACTCCGAAGTTAAGCGTGCTTGGGCGAGAGCAGTACTAGGATGGGTGACCCCCTGGGAAGTCCTCGTGTTGCACCCTTTTTCGTGTTTTTCTATTTTTGATTACTTGTTGACAGACGATTTTCGGCTCAAATCATCTGAATCTCGATCGGGACCAGATAAGACATGTGAAATGAAAGTAGCTCGGGCACTGCCGGATTTGGACAAAATTGTAGGCTAATTTGATTGTAAACGGGCAAACGGACGAGACTCATTACTACGCAATGAGCTGACGAGATTTTAGCCGAATTCCTTCTCTAAGACCCTCTAATTTGCGATTTACCGCTTCTGTTAAGCTTTCGTTTCCTCGAGAAATCCGCTTAGGAAGTTCGAAATTCGATTCCGGTTCCATTTTATCGTATCCCAGGCATAATAATAGCTTTACATTCGTTATTTCCTTCTTCTTATTTTTTTTCTATTTTCTGGGAACATTTATCGATTTTTGTTGTCGTGAGCCGGTTCTGTGCGGAAGGGTATGACGCAGATTACTCCGGAGACGGTTAACTAATTAAAAACAATTATTTCGACTGTTTTATCCATAATTTACGTAAACGATCGCGACACGAGGTCTTCCCAGGGAGGTCACCCATCCTACCTCTGCCATCGCGCCAGAACGCTTAACTTCGTGGTTATGATTGGGCGAGAGCAGTGCCGCGTGTTGTCCATCGCCGCCCGCTCCACACGTACTCGAGGGATATAAGAATAAACATCCCACTCAATGTCGGGTGCGATCATACCAGCACTAATGCACCGGATCCATCAGAACTCCGAAGTTAAGCGTGCTTGGGCGAGAGCAGTACTAGGATGGGTGACCCCCTGGGAAGTCCTCGTGTTGCACCCTTTTTCGTGTTTTTCTATTTTTGATTACTTGTTGACAGACGATTTTCGGCTCAAATCATCTGAATCTCGATCGGGACCAGATAAGACATGTGAAATGAAAGTAGCTCGGGCACTGCCGGATTTGGACAAAATTGTAGGCTAATTTGATTGTAAACGGGCAAACGGACGAGACTCATTACTACGCAATGAGCTGACGAGATTTTAGCCGAATTCCTTCTCTAAGACCCTCTAATTTGCGATTTACCGCTTCTGTTAAGCTTTCGTTTCCTCGAGAAATCCGCTTAGGAAGTTCGAAATTCGATTCCGGTTCCATTTTATCGTATCCCAGGCATAATAATAGCTTTACATTCGTTATTTCCTTCTTCTTATTTTTTTTCTATTTTCTGGGAACATTTATCGATTTTTGTTGTCGTGAGCCGGTTCTGTGCGGAAGGGTATGACGCAGATTACTCCGGAGACGGTTAACTAATTAAAAACAATTATTTCGACTGTTTTATCCATAATTTACGTAAACGATCGCGACACGAGGTCTTCCCAGGGAGGTCACCCATCCTACCTCTGCCATCGCGCCAGAACGCTTAACTTCGTGGTTATGATTGGGCGAGAGCAGTGCCGCGTGTTGTCCATCGCCGCCCGCTCCACACGTACTCGAGGGATATAAGAATAAACATCCCACTCAATGTCGGGTGCGATCATACCAGCACTAATGCACCGGATCCCATCAGAACTCCGAAGTTAAGCGTGCTTGGGCGAGAGCAGTACTAGGATGGGTGACCCCCTGGGAAGTCCTCGTGTTGCACCCTTTTTCGTGTTTTTCTATTTTTGATTACTTGTTGACAGACGATTTTCGGCTCAAATCATCTGAATCTCGATCGGGACCAGATAAGACATGTGAAATGAAAGTAGCTCGGGCACTGCCGGATTTGGACAAAATTGTAGGCTAATTTGATTGTAAACGGGCAAACGGACGAGACTCATTACTACGCAATGAGCTGACGAGATTTTAGCCGAATTCCTTCTCTAAGACCCTCTAATTTGCGATTTACCGCTTCTGTTAAGCTTTCGTTTCCTCGAGAAATCCGCTTAGGAAGTTCGAAATTCGATTCCGGTTCCATTTTATCGTATCCCAGGCATAATAATAGCTTTACATTCGTTATTTCCTTCTTCTTATTTTTTTTCTATTTTCTGGGAACATTTATCGATTTTTGTTGTCGTGAGCCGGTTCTGTGCGGAAGGGTATGACGCAGATTACTCCGGAGACGGTTAACTAATTAAAAACAATTATTTCGACTGTTTTATCCATAATTTACGTAAACGATCGCGACACGAGGTCTTCCCAGGGAGGTCACCCATCCTACCTCTGCCATCGCGCCAGAACGCTTAACTTCGTGGTTATGATTGGGCGAGAGCAGTGCCGCGTGTTGTCCATCGCCGCCCGCTCCACACGTACTCGAGGGATATAAGAATAAACATCCCACTCAATGTCGGGTGCGATCATACCAGCACTAATGCACCGGATCCCATCAGAACTCCGAAGTTAAGCGTGCTTGGGCGAGAGCAGTACTAGGATGGGTGACCCCCTGGGAAGTCCTCGTGTTGCACCCTTTTTCGTGTTTTTCTATTTTTGATTACTTGTTGACAGACGATTTTCGGCTCAAATCATCTGAATCTCGATCGGGACCAGATAAGACATGTGAAATGAAAGTAGCTCGGGCACTGCCGGATTTGGACAAAATTGTAGGCTAATTTGATTGTAAACGGGCAAACGGACGAGACTCATTACTACGCAATGAGCTGACGAGATTTTAGCCGAATTCCTTCTCTAAGACCCTCTAATTTGCGATTTACCGCTTCTGTTAAGCTTTCGTTTCCTCGAGAAATCCGCTTAGGAAGTTCGAAATTCGATTCCGGTTCCATTTTATCGTATCCCAGGCATAATAATAGCTTTACATTCGTTATTTCCTTCTTCTTATTTTTTTTCTATTTTCTGGGAACATTTATCGATTTTTGTTGTCGTGAGCCGGTTCTGTGCGGAAGGGTATGACGCAGATTACTCCGGAGACGGTTAACTAATTAAAAACAATTATTTCGACTGTTTTATCCATAATTTACGTAAACGATCGCGACACGAGGTCTTCCCAGGGAGGTCACCCATCCTACCTCTGCCATCGCGCCAGAACGCTTAACTTCGTGGTTATGATTGGGCGAGAGCAGTGCCGCGTGTTGTCCATCGCCGCCCGCTCCACACGTACTCGAGGGATATAAGAATAAACATCCCACTCAATGTCGGGTGCGATCATACCAGCACTAATGCACCGGATCCCATCAGAACTCCGAAGTTAAGCGTGCTTGGGCGAGAGCAGTACTAGGATGGGTGACCCCCTGGGAAGTCCTCGTGTTGCACCCTTTTTCGTGTTTTTCTATTTTTGATTACTTGTTGACAGACGATTTTCGGCTCAAATCATCTGAATCTCGATCGGGACCAGATAAGACATGTGAAATGAAAGTAGCTCGGGCACTGCCGGATTTGGACAAAATTGTAGGCTAATTTGATTGTAAACGGGCAAACGGACGAGACTCATTACTACGCAATGAGCTGACGAGATTTTAGCCGAATTCCTTCTCTAAGACCCTCTAATTTGCGATTTACCGCTTCTGTTAAGCTTTCGTTTCCTCGAGAAATCCGCTTAGGAAGTTCGAAATTCGATTCCGGTTCCATTTTATCGTATCCCAGGCATAATAATAGCTTTACATTCGTTATTTCCTTCTTCTTATTTTTTTTTCTATTTTCTGGGAACATTTATCGATTTTTGTTGTCGTGAGCCGGTTCTGTGCGGAAGGGTATGACGCAGATTACTCCGGAGACGGTTAACTAATTAAAAACAATTATTTCGACTGTTTTATCCATAATTTACGTAAACGATCGCGACACGAGGTCTTCCCAGGGAGGTCACCCATCCTAGCTCTGCCATCGCGCCAGAACGCTTAACTTCATGGTTATGATTGGGCGAGAGCAGTGCCGCGTGTTGTCCATCGCCGCCCGCTCCACACGTACTCGAGGGATATAAGAATAAACATCCCACTCAATGTCGGGTGCGATCATACCAGCACTAATGCACCGGATCCCATCAGAACTCCGAAGTTAAGCGTGCTTGGGCGAGAGCAGTACTAGGATGGGTGACCCCCTGGGAAGTCCTCGTGTTGCACCCTTTTTCGTGTTTTTCTATTTTTGATTACTTGTTGACAGACGATTTTCGGCTCAAATCATCTGAATCTCGATCGGGACCAGATAAGACATGTGAAATGAAAGTAGCTCGGGCACTGCCGGATTTGGACAAAATTGTAGGCTAATTTGATTGTAAACGGGCAAACGGACGAGACTCATTACTACGCAATGAGCTGACGAGATTTTAGCCGAATTCCTTCTCTAAGACCCTCTAATTTGCGATTTACCGCTTCTGTTAAGCTTTCGTTTCCTCGAGAAATCCGCTTAGGAAGTTCGAAATTCGATTCCGGTTCCATTTTATCGTATCCCAGGCATAATAATAGCTTTACATTCGTTATTTCCTTCTTCTTATTTTTTTTCTATTTTCTGGGAACATTTATCGATTTTTGTTGTCGTGAGCCGGTTCTGTGCGGAAGGGTATGACGCAGATTACTCCGGAGACGGTTAACTCATTAAAAACAATTATTTCGACTGTTTTATCCATAATTTACGTAAACGATCGCGACACGAGGTCTTCCCAGGGAGGTCACCCATCCTACCTCTGCCATCGCGCCAGAACGCTTAACTTCGTGGTTATGATTGGGCGAGAGCAGTGCCGCGTGTTGTCCATCGCCGCCCGCTCCACACGTACTCGAGGGATATAAGAATAAACATCCCACTCAATGTCGGGTGCGATCATACCAGCACTAATGCACCGGATCCCATCAGAACTCCGAAGTTAAGCGTGCTTGGGCGAGAGCAGTACTAGGATGGGTGACCCCCTGGGAAGTCCTCGTGTTGCACCCTTTTTCGTGTTTTTCTATTTTTGATTACTTGTTGACAGACGATTTTCGGCTCAAATCATCTGAATCTCGATCGGGACCAGATAAGACATGTGAAATGAAAGTAGCTCGGGCACTGCCGGATTTGGACAAAATTGTAGGCTAATTTGATTGTAAACGGGCAAACGGACGAGACTCATTACTACGCAATGAGCTGACGAGATTTTAGCCGAATTCCTTCTCTAAGACCCTCTAATTTGCGATTTACCGCTTCTGTTAAGCTTTCGTTTCCTCGAGAAATCCGCTTAGGAAGTTCGAAATTCGATTCCGGTTCCATTTTATCGTATCCCAGGCATAATAATAGCTTTACATTCGTTATTTCCTTCTTCTTATTTTTTTTCTATTTTCTGGGAACATTTATCGATTTTTGTTGTCGTGAGCCGGTTCTGTGCGGAAGGGTATGACGCAGATTACTCCGGAGACGGTTAACTAATTAAAAACAATTATTTCGACTGTTTTATCCATAATTTACGTAAACGATCGCGACACGAGGTCTTCCCAGGGAGGTCACCCATCCTACCTCTGCCATCGCGCCAGAACGCTTAACTTCGTGGTTATGATTGGGCGAGAGCAGTGCCGCGTGTTGTCCATCGCCGCCCGCTCCACACGTACTCGAGGGATATAAGAATAAACATCCCACTCAATGTCGGGTGCGATCATACCAGCACTTATCAGAACTCCGAAGTTAAGCGTGCTTGGGCGAGAGCAGTACTAGGATGGGTGACCCCCTGGGAAGTCCTCGTGTTGCACCCTTTTTCGTGTTTTTCTATTTTTGATTACTTGTTGACAGACGATTTTCGGCTCAAATCATCTGAATCTCGATCGGGACCAGATAAGACATGTGAAATGAAAGTAGCTCGGGCACTGCCGGATTTGGACAAAATTGTAGGCTAATTTGATTGTAAACGGGCAAACGGACGAGACTCATTACTACGCAATGAGCTGACGAGATTTTAGCCGAATTCCTTCTCTAAGACCCTCTAATTTGCGATTTACCGCTTCTGTTAAGCTTTCGTTTCCTCGAGAAATCCGCTTAGGAAGTTCGAAATTCGATTCCGGTTCCATTTTATCGTATCCCAGGCATAATAATAGCTTTACATTCGTTATTTCCTTCTTCTTATTTTTTTTCTATTTTCTGGGAACATTTATCGATTTTTGTTGTCGTGAGCCGGTTCTGTGCGGAAGGGTATGACGCAGATTACTCCGGAGACGGTTAACTAATTAAAAACAATTATTTCGACTGTTTTATCCATAATTTACGTAAACGATCGCGACACGAGGTCTTCCCAGGGAGGTCACCCATCCTACCTCTGCCATCGCGCCAGAACGCTTAACTTCGTGGTTATGATTGGGCGAGAGCAGTGCCGCGTGTTGTCCATCGCCGCCCGCTCCACACGTACTCGAGGGATATAAGAATAAACATCCCACTCAATGTCGGGTGCGATCATACCAGCACTAATGCACCGGATCCCATCAGAACTCCGAAGTTAAGCGTGCTTGGGCGAGAGCAGTACTAGGATGGGTGACCCCCTGGGAAGTCCTCGTGTTGCACCCTTTTTCGTGTTTTTCTATTTTTGATTACTTGTTGACAGACGATTTTCGGCTCAAATCATCTGAATCTCGATCGGGACCAGATAAGACATGTGAAATGAAAGTAGCTCGGGCACTGCCGGATTTGGACAAAATTGTAGGCTAATTTGATTGTAAACGGGCAAACGGACGAGACTCATTACTACGCAATGAGCTGACGAGATTTTAGCCGAATTCCTTCTCTAAGACCCTCTAATTTGCGATTTACCGCTTCTGTTAAGCTTTCGTTTCCTCGAGAAATCCGCTTAGGAAGTTCGAAATTCGATTCCGGTTCCATTTTATCGTATCCCAGGCATAATAATAGCTTTACATTCGTTATTTCCTTCTTCTTATTTTTTTTCTATTTTCTGGGAACATTTATCGATTTTTGTTGTCGTGAGCCGGTTCTGTGCGGAAGGGTATGACGCAGATTACTCCGGAGACGGTTAACTAATTAAAAACAATTATTTCGACTGTTTTATCCATAATTTACGTAAACGATCGCGACACGAGGTCTTCCCAGGGAGGTCACCCATCCTACCTCTGCCATCGCGCCAGAACGCTTAACTTCGTGGTTATGATTGGGCGAGAGCAGTGCCGCGTGTTGTCCATCGCCGCCCGCTCCACACGTACTCGAGGGATATAAGAATAAACATCCCACTCAATGTCGGGTGCGATCATACCAGCACTAATGCACCGGATCCCATCAGAACTCCGAAGTTAAGCGTGCTTGGGCGAGAGCAGTACTAGGATGGGTGACCCCCTGGGAAGTCCTCGTGTTGCACCCTTTTTCGTGTTTTTCTATTTTTGATTACTTGTTGACAGACGATTTTCGGCTCAAATCATCTGAATCTCGATCGGGACCAGATAAGACATGTGAAATGAAAGTAGCTCGGGCACTGCCGGATTTGGACAAAATTGTAGGCTAATTTGATTGTAAACGGGCAAACGGACGAGACTCATTACTACGCAATGAGCTGACGAGATTTTAGCCGAATTCCTTCTCTAAGACCCTCTAATTTGCGATTTACCGCTTCTGTTAAGCTTTCGTTTCCTCGAGAAATCCGCTTAGGAAGTTCGAAATTCGATTCCGGTTCCATTTTATCGTATCCCAGGCATAATAATAGCTTTACATTCGTTATTTCCTTCTTCTTATTTTTTTTCTATTTTCTGGGAACATTTATCGATTTTTGTTGTCGTGAGCCGGTTCTGTGCGGAAGGGTATGACGCAGATTACTCCGGAGACGGTTAACTCATTAAAAACAATTATTTCGACTGTTTTATCCATAATTTACGTAAACGGTCGCGACACGAGGTCTTCCCAGGGAGGTCACCCATCCTAGCTCTGCCATCGCGCCAGAACGCTTAACTTCTTGGTTATGATTGGGCGAGAGCAGTGCCGCGTGTTGTCCATCGCCGCCCGCTCCACACGTACACGAGGGATATAAGAATAAACATCCCACTCAATGTCGGGTGCGATCATACCAGCACTAATGCACCGGATCCCATCAGAACTCCGAAGTTAAGCGTGCTTGGGCGAGAGCAGTACTAGGATGGGTGACCCCCTGGGAAGTCCTCGTGTTGCACCCTTTTTCGTGTTTTTCTATTTTTGATTACTTGTTGACAGACGATTTTCGGCTCAAATCATCTGAATCTCGATCGGGACCAGATAAGACATGTGAAATGAAAGTAGCTCGGGCACTGCCGGATTTGGACAAAATTGTAGGCTAATTTGATTGTAAACGGGCAAACGGACGAGACTCATTACTACGCAATGAGCTGACGAGATTTTAGCCGAATTCCTTCTCTAAGACCCTCTAATTTGCGATTTACCGCTTCTGTTAAGCTTTCGTTTCCTCGAGAAATCTGCTTAGGAAGTTCGAAATTCGATTCCGGTTCCATTTTATCGTATCCCAGGCATAATAATAGCTTTACATTCGTTATTTCCTTCTTCTTATTTTTTTTTCTATTTTCTGGGAACATTTATCGATTTTTGTTGTCGTGAGCCGGTTCTGTGCGGAAGGGTATGACGCAGATTACTCCGGAGACGGTTAACTAATTAAAAACAATTATTTCGACTGTTTTATCCATAATTTACGTAAACGATCGCGACACGAGGTCTTCCCAGGGAGGTCACCCATCCTACCTCTGCCATCGCGCCAGAACGCTTAACTTCGTGGTTATGATTGGGCGAGAGCAGTGCCGCGTGTTGTCCATCGCCGCCCGCTCCACACGTACTCGAGGGATATAAGAATAAACATCCCACTCAATGTCGGGTGCGATCATACCAGCACTAATCCTATCAGAACTCCGAAGTTAAGCGTGCTTGGGCGAGAGCAGTACTAGGATGGGTGACCCCCTGGGAAGTCCTCGTGTTGCACCCTTTTTCGTGTTTTTCTATTTTTGATTACTTGTTGACAGACGATTTTCGGCTCAAATCATCTGAATCTCGATCGGGACCAGATAAGACATGTGAAATGAAAGTAGCTCGGGCACTGCCGGATTTGGACAAAATTGTAGGCTAATTTGATTGTAAACGGGCAAACGGACGAGACTCATTACTACGCAATGAGCTGACGAGATTTTAGCCGAATTCCTTCTCTAAGACCCTCTAATTTGCGATTTACCGCTTCTGTTAAGCTTTCGTTTCCTCGAGAAATCTGCTTAGGAAGTTCGAAATTCGATTCCGGTTCCATTTTATCGTATCCCAGGCATAATAATAGCTTTACATTCGTTATTTCCTTCTTCTTATTATTTTTTCTATTTTCTGGGAACATTTATCGATTTTTGTTGTCGTGAGCCGGTTCTGTGCGGAAGGGTATGACGCAGATTACTCCGGAGACGGTTAACTAATTAAAAACAATTATTTCGACTGTTTTATCCATAATTTACGTAAACGATCGCGACACGAGGTCTTCCCAGGGAGGTCACCCATCCTACCTCTGCCATCGCGCCAGAACGCTTAACTTCGTGGTTATGATTGGGCGAGAGCAGTGCCGCGTGTTGTCCATCGCCGCCCGCTCCACACGTACTCGAGGGATATAAGAATAAACATCCCACTCAATGTCGGGTGCGATCATACCAGCACTAATCCTATCAGAACTCCGAAGTTAAGCGTGCTTGGGCGAGAGCAGTACTAGGATGGGTGACCCCCTGGGAAGTCCTCGTGTTGCACCCTTTTTCGTGTTTTTCTATTTTTGATTACTTGTTGACAGACGATTTTCGGCTCAAATCATCTGAATCTCGATCGGGACCAGATAAGACATGTGAAATGAAAGTAGCTCGGGCACTGCCGGATTTGGACAAAATTGTAGGCTAATTTGATTGTAAACGGGCAAACGGACGAGACTCATTACTACGCAATGAGCTGACGAGATTTTAGCCGAATTCCTTCTCTAAGACCCTCTAATTTGCGATTTACCGCTTCTGTTAAGCTTTCGTTTCCTCGAGAAATCTGCTTAGGAAGTTCGAAATTCGATTCCGGTTCCATTTTATCGTATCCCAGGCATAATAATAGCTTTACATTCGTTATTTCCTTCTTCTTATTATTTTTCTATTTTCTGGGAACATTTATCGATTTTTGTTGTCGTGAGCCGGTTCTGTGCGGAAGGGTATGACGCAGATTACTCCGGAGACGGTTAACTAATTAAAAACAATTATTTCGACTGTTTTATCCATAATTTACGTAAACGATCGCGACACGAGGTCTTCCCAGGGAGGTCACCCATCCTACCTCTGCCATCGCGCCAGAACGCTTAACTTCGTGGTTATGATTGGGCGAGAGCAGTGCCGCGTGTTGTCCATCGCCGCCCGCTCCACACGTACTCGAGGGATATAAGAATAAACATCCCACTCAATGTCGGGTGCGATCATACCAGCACTAATCCTATCAGAACTCCGAAGTTAAGCGTGCTTGGGCGAGAGCAGTACTAGGATGGGTGACCCCCTGGGAAGTCCTCGTGTTGCACCCTTTTTCGTGTTTTTCTATTTTTGATTACTTGTTGACAGACGATTTTCGGCTCAAATCATCTGAATCTCGATCGGGACCAGATAAGACATGTGAAATGAAAGTAGCTCGGGCACTGCCGGATTTGGACAAAATTGTAGGCTAATTTGATTGTAAACGGGCAAACGGACGAGACTCATTACTACGCAATGAGCTGACGAGATTTTAGCCGAATTCCTTCTCTAAGACCCTCTAATTTGCGATTTACCGCTTCTGTTAAGCTTTCGTTTCCTCGAGAAATCTGCTTAGGAAGTTCGAAATTCGATTCCGGTTCCATTTTATCGTATCCCAGGCATAATAATAGCTTTACATTCGTTATTTCCTTCTTCTTATTATTTTTCTATTTTCTGGGAACATTTATCGATTTTTGTTGTCGTGAGCCGGTTCTGTGCGGAAGGGTATGACGCAGATTACTCCGGAGACGGTTAACTAATTAAAAACAATTATTTCGACTGTTTTATCCATAATTTACGTAAACGATCGCGACACGAGGTCTTCCCAGGGAGGTCACCCATCCTACCTCTGCCATCGCGCCAGAACGCTTAACTTCGTGGTTATGATTGGGCGAGAGCAGTGCCGCGTGTTGTCCATCGCCGCCCGCTCCACACGTACTCGAGGGATATAAGAATAAACATGCCACTCAATGTCGGGTGCGATCATACCAGCACTAATGCACCGGATCCCATCAGAACTCCGAAGTTAAGCGTGCTTGGGCGAGAGCAGTACTAGGGTGGGTGACCCCCTGGGAAGTCCTAGTGTTGCACAACCTTTTTCGTGTTTTTCTATTTTTGATTACTTGTTGACAGACGATTTTCGGCTCAAATCATCTGAATCTCGATCGGGACCAGATAAAACATGTGAAATGAAAGTAGCTCGGGCACTGCAGGATTTGGACAAAATTGTAGGCTAATTTGATTGTAAACGGGCAAACGGACGAGACTCATTACTACGCAATGAGCTGACGAGATTTTAGCCGAATTCCTTCTCTAAGACCCTCTAATTTGCGATTTACCGCTTCTGTTAAGCTTTCGTTTCCTCGAGAAATCCGCTTAGGAAGTTCGAAATTCGATTCCGGTTCCATTTTATCGTATCCCAGGCATAATAATAGCTTTACATTCGTTATTTCCTTCTTCTTATTTTTTTTCTATTTTCTGGGAACATTTATCGATTTTTGTTGTCGTGAGCCGGTTCTGTGCGGAAGGGTATGACGCAGATTACTCCGGAGACGGTTAACTCATTAAAAACAATTATTTCGACTGTTTTATTCATAATTTACGTAAACGGTCGCGACACGAGGTCTTCCCAGGGAGGTCACCCATCCTAGCTCTGCCATCGCGCCAGAACGCTTAACTTCCTGGTTATGATTGGGCGAGAGCAGTGCCGCGTGTTGTCCATCGCCGCCCGCTCCACACGTACTCGAGGGATATAAGAATAAACATCCACTCAATGTCGGGTGCGATCATACCAGCACTAATGCACCGGATCCCATCAGAACTCCGAAGTTAAGCGTGCTTGGGGAGAGCAGTACTAGGATGGGTGACCCCCTGGGAAGTCCTCGTGTTGCACCCTTTTTCGTGTTTTTCTATTTTTGATTACTTGTTGACAGACGATTTTCGGCTCAAATCATCTGAATCTCGATCGGGACCAGATAAGACATGTGAAATGAAAGTAGCTCGGGCACTGCCGGATTTGGACAAAATTGTAGGCTAATTTGATTGTAAACGGGCAAACGGACGAGACTCATTACTACGCAATGAGCTGACGAGATTTTAGCCGAATTCCTTCTCTAAGACCCTCTAATTTGCGATTTACCGCTTCTGTTAAGCTTTCGTTTCATCATGAAATCCGCTCAGGAAGTTCGAAATTCGATTCCGGTTCCATTTTATCGTATCCAGGCATATAATAGCTTTGCATTCGTTATTTCCTTCTTCTTATTTTTTTTTCTATTTTCTTGGGAACATTTATCGATTTTTGTTGTCGTGAGCCGGTTCTGTGCGGGAAGGGTATGACGCAGATTACTCCGGAGACGGTTAACTCATTAAAAACAATTATTTCGCCTGTTTTATCCATAATTTACGGTAAACGGTCGCGACACGAGGTCTTTCCCAGGAGGTCACACCATCCTAGCTCTACCATCGCGCGCCAGAACGCTTAACTTCTTGGTTATGATTGGGCGAGAGCAGTGCGCGTGTTGTCTACTCGCCGCCCGCTCCACACGTACACGAGGTATAAGAATAAATATCCCACTCAATGTCGAGTGCGATCTTACCTAGCACTAATGCACCGGATCCATCAGAACTCCGAAGTTAAGAGTGCTTGGGCGAGAGCAGTACTAGAATGGGTGATCTCCTTGGGAAGTCCTCTTCTTGCACCCTTTTTTTTCGTGTTTTGCTATTTTTGATTACTTGTTGACAGACGATTTTCGGCTCAAATCATCAGAATCTCGATCGGGACCAGATAAG